>NW_018165313.1:259678-304654 GCF_001263595.1 Phalaenopsis equestris | reverse complement strand
CGGCTCGTTAAGCAAACAAGCCGAACACGAACACACTTTTTGAGCTCGAAATATAAACGAGCCGTGTTCGGCTCGTTTACACCCCTAGTTGGGCAGGTTCAGCCCCAAGCACCCAAGTCATCTAGTTGTGGCAAAAGAATGTATAACATGACTTTAAAAATTATTGAATAAGAAAATTTAGTCCGGCAATTCAGAAAGCAGATGTATTTTTGCGGGAAAGCTTTCGTGATGAAATAATGGACATCTAATATTGTAGTGCCATATCAAGTGTATAGCTTGCATGAGAGGAAACACTTGGAGACTTCTGGGGTAACAATGTGAAAAAGAAATCAAAGCACAATTAAGTTCCAGTAAGAAAGACTGTACTTACAAAGTGCTTGCAAACATCACATTTTGGGTGATGGTGTTCCTTGTAACAAAATTTGTGATATGGGAGGTTACCAGACATTGAGAACTGTACCAAACAGCCTGTGAGTTTTGGACTTGGCTTGGCAGTTCTGAATGATGCAAGTCCAATTAAGGAATATCCTTACCTCATACTCAGATATAGGCTGATTGCAAGCACGGCAACAGAAACACTCAGGATGCCAAACAGCGCCCATACAGCTAAGAAAGCGCCCATGACCAATTCCAGCATTGCAACCAGCACAAATTCTGCAGTGACAGAATGCATCAAAAATATTATTCAGAAGATAAAAGCCATTAAATTCAACAGAAAACCCCAAAAATTATTGTTTATGGATTAGTTACGATCATAAAATCAAGAACAACAAGATTCATGTTTCTATGATCTTTACGCAAATGTGACAAAATAAAGCAACGGCGGTTCAGAATCTACATCATCAAATCACCTCAAGATCTCTGGCGACTCTTCATTCAAGCTTAAGGGAATCAACTCTAATATCAAAACCTCCACTAGAACTTGATGGGAGTCTCATCCCAAGGAATAATCCTCAAAGCAGACTCATCTTTCTTTGATTTTGTATTTGTAAAAAGCAAGGTGTCCTTATGAATGACATAGACTATAGAATTCTACCAACTTCAAATTATTTTTATCATGCAACAAGTTGACATCATCGATGGCAATCCTCACACTTATGCTATTTGACAACTTCATCGACAGCTTACATTCCAACTCAAGCTAATGGACTACTTCATCACCAACCTACGTAATATGAGAAACATGGAGAGATGTCACACTCTCACCTCAAAGAAGGAATCACTTAACATAAAAAAAACTACAAAACTAGAAACAGACGCCTTGAACCTCTCATCAAGCCAAAAAACAATGGCTCAAAAAGGAACATATGCTCCTCTAGAAGATCGAGCTTCATAGATGGAAGAATCAACTTTGAGAATCTCAACAAATGACATCATCAAATTAATAATGCTCCTGACAACTATTTTACTCTCAACCCTAAGCAAGCTAAAAAACAAAAGTTCCACTTGTAAAATTACCACTAATTTAAATAGTTATTTGACTAAGAACCCTTTTGGTGGCTTTATGTGAGTTATTTTGACTTGTCTACTTTGCCATATCATTCCCTGTATACACAGCAGAAAATTAAAAAGCAATACGTCAAAAAAATGCTAAGATTATGATTTTTATTGTTAAACAAATAAGACTTGAGTTTTTACACAATGCAAAAGCTCATAGATCAAGCAAATTTTCCTTGAAGAACCTTCTTTATCTCTATAGGTGAAGTTTGTAAGTTCTTTCACATTATATATCATGCAATCATTTGAAGAGATCGATTATTTTCATTTTTCGTTCACCACAAAAAGTTCAAACACTAGAAGGTGTTTTCTTTTGAAAGGAGTTGGACGTGAAAGAAAGGTGTTCTGCAGCATTTGTTTACTTAGAAGAGAAATTGCGATGATTTATCCATTTGCTTGATGATGATAGTGGGTAGCCATTTGGTGAAGATTAAAGGATAGTGAAGGCCTTGAATTTTTTGTTTAGCATATAAACACTGGTTTTAGAGTTTTTGGTAGAATTCTAATGGGGCTAGAATCATATAGTGATTGAAATGTCTTAGACTAGTCTAGATTAGTCTAGTTTGGACTGATTTTGAATATCTCTTTAAGTGGTTTAAAGTTAAGTAAATGATTAGAGATTTTTATTAGTTGTATTAAAATGTGGAGTTATGATATGGAGTAGATGATTAAATTTGGAGAAGTTTATACGGACGTTAATGGGTAGATAACAAGACTAGGTTCTAGTCTCGTCAAACTTAGCAAAGAGTTCTAAGTGGATCTTTAGAGTGATTTTGATGGTTATATTGAGTAAATGATGGCATATTATGATTATAAAGGCGTTGAGAGGACATTAATATGGTTGGGGGTAGAAGTTAAGATAATAACAAACGAAAATAGAAAATAAATTAAAAATAACCACCTAATCTTACGAAAGTAGAGGCACACACTTATACCACCAAGCAAAGAGAGAAAAGATTCACTCCAATTTTCATTCAAGAACTTAAAAAAAATCATTACATATCAGCCATATTTATAAGGACTATAATGATAAAAAGTCAAAAATAAGAAGGAAATTTGAATGGAATGATAACCACTAATGGAGAAAGGAGCAAACCACCTTCCTAATTTATTATCTTTTTTTTACCAGCACATACAAGCCTCCAAATTTGATTCAAACTTTCTAGAAACTAAAATTAAAATTTAATTATTAAAATAAAAATTCACATATTTCTTGTTGATTGGGCTCTTGTGATGGGCCTTGAATGGCCATTCGCTTGGGCTCTTGTCATTATTCATTTGACTTTATTTTCTTGATCCATATGATGTGCTACATCGACTCCCCCAGGCTCAATTGAACTCTGCCCTGTAGAGTTGAAATCCAAAAAGTGATTGTACTAATTGATGCGTTAGTGTCTCCAAGTCAGCTTGCATCAGCCATGTACTATCAGAAAGTGATTTTTTCTTCCAAAGAATAGAAAATGATGCTCTACATCTGGTTCAATGGATGCTTCCTCTGTGATGACATAAACCACTTCAAGAAATGATGGATTATCCAAGTAAGGAACTATCTTTCCCGCATAAGTGTCAAACTGAACAATTGAAGTTTGCTAACTCCTTCATATGATAGAATATGTTCAATATTAATAATAGGGGGAATTAACATATCAACAGACAAATAAAGATACTAGGCATTATAAACAATTTTCCTAAGAAGTTTAAATGGGCCACAAGTTGCATATAATTTTTTAAACATGGTTGTGTGAGCTCTCAAGGCGAATAAGAATCAAAACAGTCATCTTTAAATTCTTTTGTTGAACTATTAGAATTTGTCTTATAAGCATATTTATCATTAGTTAAAGTGATTTGTTCTTATAGTATCATAGAGGCTTCTAAAATCTTTGGCAAATGGAAATGTTGAATCAGAGAACTCATAAGATGGAAGGCTGGCTAAATCGATGGGCCGTCTTGGGTTTTGACCATATATTATTTCAAAATGTGAAGTCTTGGTTGGTCTAGAAATTATACTTTTAGATGTAAATTCAGAGGTTGGTATATGCAAGTCCCAATTTCGTAAACTTTTTCCTACATGACTTCGTAGATTTTCTAAAGTTCGATTAACTACCTCAACTTGACCATCAATTTGAGGACGAAAGGCATATGAAAATTTTAACTTTATGCCTAATAACTTCCACTGTCTTCCAAAAGTATGAAAAAGATCGAACATCAATATCATACACAATGGTTGAAGGAAGGCAAAGTAAACATATAATTTCCTTAAAAAAGTATCTTGAAATGTGAGAGACATCATTAGTTTTTGAACATACAAGAAAGGAGCTATCTTTGAGAAGCGACAACCTACAACAAAATTGTTTTAATGTCCTCCAATTGTACGGGGCAATCCTATAACAAAATCCATGGAGAGACCTTCCCATGGTTTATAGGGAATAGGCCATGCACCAAATTGACTAGACATTTGTTTGGTAGATTTGGCTTGTTTACAGGCCTGACATCGTGCCACTAAACTTTGAACATCTCGCTTAAGTGAAGGCCAATAAAATCAACTTTCTATTAAACAAATGGACTTATCCCTTCCAAAATGCCCAGCTATTCCTCTAGAATATAGATTAGAGATTAAAAATTCAAGTGAAGTTCTAGGAATACAAAGTTTTCTCTTATATATATCCATTGATAAAAGAAATGATTCTCTGTAGAACTATGAGTTTATCTAAGTTTTCCATAATGATAAAGACATGACACACAAGGTACTCATATTTGATCCGTTCAAATCCTAAAATTTTTAGTTCCAAATTACCCTAAATAAGGCATTAACGAGTTTATTATCAATCCTAAGTATATGCCTGAGAACAAAAGGATAATATTGAAGAAATTCAACCCATTTAGCATGTTTATGGCTTAACATTCGGTTGGTATTGATGAATTTTAGGGCATTAGGGCATGATGATCTGAATTAAAGATGAACTCCCTATGTAGAAGATAATAATGCCAGTGTCTTATAGATTGGATGAGTGCATAAAATTATCTATCATAGGTGGAGCATTGTAATTTTGCCTCATTTAATTTCTTACTAAAGAAAGCTAGTTGATGATTGTCTTAACTTAAGATTCCACCCATTCCAATTCCAGAAGCATCACAAGTTACTTCAAAAGACTTAGAAATGTTAATCAGCCTAAGGATTGGAGAAGATGTGATTAAAATCTTAACCTGATCTAAAGTCATTTGTGCTGCACAAGTTCAAAGAAATTTCTCTAATTTTAAAATATCATTTATTGGAGCAACGACACTACTAAAATCCTTAATGTATCTTTTATAAAAAGTAGATAGACCATGAAAACTTTATACTTCAGTGAAACTCTAAAGTTGGGGTCAATCTAAGATTACTTGAACTTTGGAAGGGTCTGGTTTGATTCCAAAAGTAGAAGCAATGAATCCTATAAAAATTACATCAGCTTGTAAGAAGAAAAGCTTCTTTAAATTGATGTATAGTTGTTTTTTTTCTAAGAATTTCCAAAACTTGTTTAAGGTGCTCTAAATGATCTGTCTCACTTGGGATAAAAATCAAGATATCAAAATATAGAACAAAAAAATTTTCTATGAATAATTTTAATACAGTATTCATTAATCTCAAGAAGATTCATTTGAAAGCCCAAATGGCATAGCCAACTATTCATAGAGCCCATTCTAGGTCTTAAATGTAGTTTTCCAATCATCGCCTGATTGAATCCTAATTTGATGATAGCCACTCCTTAAATCGAGTATAGAGAAGAAATTTGCCCCTAAGATTAAGTCTTATATGTCATCTAGATGAGGAATAGAAAATCTATACATAATTGTGATTTTATTAATGGTTTAACTATCAAAACACACACACACACTTCATACGTCATCTTTCTTAGGGGTTAACAATGCAGGGACTGCACAAGGAGTAAGACACTCTTGGACAAACCCTTTCTCAAGTAAACCCTCAACTGTCTCTTTAGCTCAACATGCTCAGTGGGATTCATCCTATAATGATGTAGGTTGGGAAGTTGTGAGCCAGGAGCTAAATCAATAGCATGTTGAATGGACCTAAGTGAGGGTAACCTATCAGACAGTTCATCAAGGCAACATCCCTAAACACAAAAAGGAGTGTTGAGACTACAACAGGTATGTGTATCTCTTTAAAATCAAGTGTTATTTCTCTCACATGTAGCAAGCAAAGATGACATCAAAAAATTGTCTTTATGATTCCAAATTCAACAAATATTATTTTTTGAGTAAATGAAATAGACAAGCAAGAGTTGTTAGAATTGAGATTAGAAATGACAAATTTATCTATACCAATAGGATTTCCTATGACTGTTAGTTGAAGCTTAGCACCTTTCCTTATAGTGGGTTTGAGTTGTAAATCAGAGTTGGCTTTATGAGGTGTCATGGTTGGTGTCTTTTCAATAGGTTTAACAAGAATGAGTTTCATGGTCTTATTATTATGTTTGAAGATAAAGTATTTTCCCTACCATAGTTGATCACATTTAAGTCATACAACAAAGGTCTACCAAGCGAGATGTGAGCAATAATGATGGGAAGGACATTACTAAGATTTGGCCTTCATAACTACAAATCTTTATAAGAACAAGACACCTAATTGTAATAGTAAAGATGTATGTTTGCCCATCTAACAAGAAAAGATTCGGAGCGTGGTTCAATCTTGTGATTTTCTCTAGTAATAGTGTGAGTTGAGATGACAGTCATTGTACTTCCTCCATCTATAACCATCCTACATCTTCTCTCATTATAAATAATATACATACTAAAAATATTCTTTCTTCTTCAATCATTTGTTGTTAAATATTTCATTACATTTAATGGGGGGTCATTATTGAACTATAGATCATCATAAAAAGTTGACACCATAAACTTCTTCCATGTCTTCATCTATAGGATTCACAGTCTCTTCTAGAAAAAGGATCTGAGCTTCACAATGATTTTGTATATGACCCTTTTTATGACATTTAAAACAAGTCAATTCTTTACTATTTTTAGAAAGTAGAAGCTTTGGGCAAATGAGTTGGGCTGGTATGTGGAGTGGGTTTAATGATTGGCCTATTAGATCAAGTAGTTGGGTTTTGTCCTTCTATTTTTTTTGAAAGAGCAGCAAATTTCTTGGTTTTCTACCAACAACACATAATGGAATGCTTCTTCTAGGATTTGGAGATCAAATAGCCCAACTTCATTCATAATATTCACTCTAAGTCAAATGAAAAAAATATTGTTCAATTGTCAATCATTGACACTACAATCAGCTCTAACAATTAGATCTTCAAATGTGTTCAAATATTCAGTTAAAGGGAGACTAAATTGCTTTAAAGTCAATAATTGCCCATGTAATTTCTTATCATGATGCCTAGGTCAATATTTGATTATTAACAGTTTTTTCATTACCAAAGTAAGACTAGTCCACCCTAACATTTATTCTTTAGCTAAGGTATTATTCCAATATATTAAAGCATGCCCAGTCAATTTCATTATAGCAAAAATAACTTTTTTGGTAATCATTCATTTTATGCCAATCAAATAAATCATCCATTTGAAATATGTGTCATCATGGGAGGGAGTGTTGGTCTCGCTTTCAGTCGAGGTGTAGTTTTCCCCTCCTTAGTAGCCTAGGATCTAGCCATGGGACCTTTCTGTCGACTACTCCTAGAAAACTAGTGAAGGAGCCCTCCCCGTTAACAATTCTGGATTTTTCTTCGCTCGACTTGACGTTCCATGTAGTAGTTTTGACCGCTATTGCTTAGCAGGTAAGACTACTCCGAAGGAACTCAGGGAGCATTTCTATAGGACTGTCGGTCTTAGGATTGACTTTACTCGTTGATTTGGCGCCGCTGCGCTCTTCACCGTCCTGTTTAATCGAAAGTTTGATAGGATTTGGACCACGACGCGTTTTTAACCCGATCGACGAAGAGGTTGCCCGGACAACTCCGGATGACGAAACGGACTACGCCGATGCGTCCGGAACATCGATTTTGCTTAGGAGGGACGTTCGTTTCATTGCGACGGCGCGTCTTGGGGAAAATACCTATTTAAGTGTTAATTATAATAATAAATAATATTTTATTATTATTATTATTATTATTATTATTATTATTATTATTATTAACTTATATTAAAATCCTTAACCTAAATCCATCTCCCTCCCCGCCTCATTCCCTCGAACCCGTGGGTCTGCATTAGCTCTAGGATGGCTCGTTCGGTCGCCCGACCCGCTCCTTTTTCGTGTCGTTGGGGGTTTCGTTCCGGCGTTCGCCTCGTATGCGAGACAAGTCTCGTAGACGTCCATCCCTCGTATCTTATCTTCTGCGTTCTAAGTTCAATCTTCTCTGTCGCAGATCGTATCCTCTGCAAGGATCTAATCCTCTGCCTCTATCGATCCCCCTGTCGTATCTTCTTAATCATTCTTCTCCTCCTTTATTAGAACTTGGTTTTTGTAGCCCTGGGGTAATGCCGAAAATTTTTCTAAGGAAACCCTGTCATTTTTCTTTCTCACTCACTTCTTTGATTTTCTGGTGCTTGAATTGATTTCCTCTTGCTGTTGGAAGAGGAATTGAAGTTGGGAATTGCCTTTAAAGTTCCTGTGTTACTTTCTTTCTGCTTTAAGGAGGTACCTTCCTTCCCCCCCACCCTCTCTGCGCCTTACTTCCTTTCGGTTTTCTCTCTGCCGAGCCACTGAAAATGACTGTTGGATGATACAGCATGCTAGTTTATTATTGTGCCTATACTTGAGATATTTATTACTTGAGCATGTGAAAATAGAATGGCATGCATGTTTTAGGGGTTGGACATAGTTATTTGCTTAAAAGAGTGAGAATGTGGAATGTTTCTAGTCATTGTAGCAATTAGGAGGGTTGAAACATGGCTTTGAGGCAATGTTAGTTCTTCATGCAAGCACATTAGGATATGTATTATGAAGCTTTTCATTTATTCTTATCTAGCATGAGACATTGGAAGGTTTATTTGGTCTTTTACGCATGTGGGGGCTCGGTTTTAGCTCCCGTGGTTACCTCATTTGTTCGAAATCTATATGGAGTATGAAAAGATTTATTTTGGAAGTCCCTCTTTTGGAAGTCCCTCAGCCTTGAAATGTTAACTTTGAGGTTTATGCATGCTTCTCTACTTCAGGTTTATGCATTTTATGCATGCTTCTCTACTTCACGTTATTCCTCTCATATGAAACACATGTTGACGTGGGTTTGTTTTAGCCACCGGATGGCACGGTTTCAGCCTCTATTGGGGCTTGGTTTTGCCTGATCCAGTCCTTAGTTTCTTTTTTTGCATACTTGTAAAGCTTATTTTGGTATGGGATCTGTATGTTGTTGGCTACTCCAAGTCCAATATATGTGCGGGTTTATCCCCAAATGATTTGAAGTTGGTGCAGGGTGTGGTTTTACTCGTTCTTGGCCCCACTCGAGAGTTTGACTTGGTTTGGTTTTGCCTTTTCTGGACCTTACCCGAGAGCTGGTTTGGTGGAAGGGCTCGGTTTTGCTTATTTGACCATGTTTTGGCTTTGAATAGCTCGATTTAAGCTTTCCTCGAAGCTTGGATTTACTTGCTATGACTCTTGCCCGAGAGCTAGTTTGGTGGATGGGCTCGGTTTTGCTCATTTGACCTGTTTTGGCTTTGAATGGCTCAATTTTAGCTTTCCTTGGAGCTCGAATTTACTCGCTTTGGCTCTTACCCGAGAGGTAACTTGGGAGTTTGGTTTGGTTTGTTCTTAGTCCTACCCGTGAACTTGTTGGTAGATCATTTGGTTTGGCTTTGGCACCTGCTGGGTTCGGTTTTGGCATCTCGTGAGCGTTTTTGGCTTAAATATTAATATTGTGGAGGAATTTATTTTGATTTGAGGAAGTTCCATAGCTATTCTTGTTTGAAACATTTGGTAATCTAATATTTTGATGTCTTGAGGGCATAGAGATGTTTTCTACGCATAGAGTGTGGCCTGAGTTTGATTGCCCTCACCCGAGAAGCGGTTTGAGTGCGGTTTTGCTGGCTTTAGTTCCTACCCCTACCCGTGAGCTTGCTGGCAATCCTTTGGGTTTGTTTGGCTCTTCCTACACGAAGTGGCTTGGGTGTTGATCGATGAGTCAAGTTTATACGTATGTCTTTGCCCTATCCATAAAGTGAGGTGATTGAAGAATGGGTTGAACAGTTTCCTTATGTCCTACTTGGTGAAATTAGAGTCTTGTCCATAGTCGGTTTGGAGGCTTTGTGAGGGTTTATCCATTCACTCTCCTATGTATATCAAATATCTTCATATAATCTTAGCCGTGAGCCTCTTTTGTGAGCCTCTTTTGGCCTTGGGTTGCCTCGGTCGTGAGCCTTACTTGTTCCTTGGGTTGCCTCGGTCGTGAGCCTTATTTGTTGTTCCTTGGGTTGCCTAGCTGTGAGTCTTACTTGTTGTTTCTTGGGTTGCATTTGGTCATGGACCTTAGCAGCTGTCCCTTGCTACCCTTAGTCGTGAGCCCTAATAGCTCCCCCCTTTCCTTTTTGGTTGCCTTGGCCGAGAGCCTTACCTGTTGTTCATCTCTTTGTATTGACCCCGGCCGTGACCATTTATTTGGTTATATGGGAAGATTTTATGCTTATTTGATATATAAGACTATTGATTAATTTGAAAATTGGAAGATCCTGATTTTTGTATGGATTTGGAAATATTGGTGATGGTTTCCCCGAGGTCACTTTCCTTTTGCTCGATTTATGAAGTTTGTGAGATTTCTAAGTCTCATTTTGGAAAAAACATTTGGCTGAGACGAATTGATTTCATAAGAGAATGATACCCTTATAAAAAACATCGAAAAAAACATTTTGACTTGGGTTGATCCACTTATAAAATTGTGAGAAAATGATATCCTTTCGAATTAATTCAAGGATCTTCGGGCTTTCATTTTCAGGTATTTTCGTCACGAGTTTTGAGAGTTGATTCATCCTTCGTTCTTTTCGATGTTTTAGGTGGATCAATCTCTCCTCTCTCTCACCTCATTTTTGTTCCTTTTTTCCTTACTTCTTGGTTCGATTTTTGATGCTTATGTCCGATACATAAGTGTCCACGTATAGCCTTTTGTTATACGTGAAACCATCAAGCAAGGTTGCAAGTAGGTCGGTTTTGTTTTGGGGCTTAGGGCGGTGATGACAAAGGCACACCGGAGATAGAACAGAATGATATGTCATCCTATGACATCGGGATTCGATTCAGGAACCCATCAGGATCCGATTCAGGAACCCGGTGAGCTGTAGAATGACAATATCATTCACCGACACAATACTAGTGGGGGTTGACCCGAACCTTCTTAGGTTGTTGGTAGTCTTATGCCCGACAGCGCGATCGACTCGTGGACAACTACTTTTCAAAATTGATAAAAACAAATTTGATAAGAATGGATACACTTTTTAAAAAAAAACAAAAATACATTTTTCACTACAAACAAAATTGATACAGCCCACTTTTTGCATGTTTGAAGTCTATATGCATGCTAAAAATATAAATTTTAAATATATTTCAAACATCGGTTGATCACCTGTTTAGGCTGAGGAGTACTCTCCTGAGTTAGGTTTGATAGAACACTCTTCTAGCTGAGTAGGGGGTTTTATACATCCGGGTGACCAGTAGCCTTCGACGACCCTCGAGTACTAATATATAATTGAGTCTAGCCCGGACCCGAGTGCTTGTTGTCCCATTCTTTTCGGAATTTTTCATATGATTTTCTTCGAATTTTTGAACAAAGCACTCGTGGTCTCTTTTCGGGATTTTCCCGTGTTTTCTAGGATTTGTCGATTCGCCGATTTCCTCACATTTCTCTTGTCATGAGTCTTTTGACGATCTTTCTCGAGATTTCTGGACGACGTTTCTTTGTTTTCGTTCATATAAAGCATTTCAGCTTGTTTCCTCAAATTTTGTTATTTGTACCTGTTGCATCAATTACAACTAAGAAACAACGGATCTCCCAAGTATACAGGTTTGTTTTACATTTACAGCATGTTACTTTCTTGCAAATCACCTACCTGCTGTATTCTTTTTACTTTTCCTTTACACCGCATTTTGTACTGTTTTTTTTACTGCATATTCTATTGTTTGTACCAGTGCTACATACCCTACTGTTATGCTATACACTTTACAACTTCAACATGTTATCCATAAAATATTTGAAGAACAGCAACCATAGGGCCGTTGGATTTGATATTATAACCTGACACCTTAGAAAACTCAAACTCGTCATGACAAAGAGCTTGGAACTAGCGCGGTGGGCGGTGGGCAGCACAACCATCTTCAACAACAGAACATGTCTTCCCCAGCTAAATCATTCATTTCCTATAAATTAAAACAACAATTCATAGGAATTCGAAGTTGTTCGCCTAGCGCAACATAAATCCGCAACCTTTTTGTTAGGCATTTGTATAGCTCTGCTATACGATCTAAGCCCTAACTCTTTTTAGGATTCTAAGGTTGTCGTTCGTTACGAACTAAATCCTCACATCTTTCAAGCTATTTGTGTGATCGTTTCACACGAATGCAAGCCCTAAATAAATAAAATTGGCAGGATAAAACACTTGAATATTTCTCCTCAAAATTGAAGCCAAACCATAGGGTAAACTGGGAAGCCACTGAGGATCTCCTCTGGATCTGTGGCATCCTCTAGCTCTTCCTCCTTTGGATTCTACAATAAATGTTCCAAGTTTGAACCATTCCCTTTTGCATACCTCTTTGTCCGATTTTGTTGAAAAGTTCTATCATTTTGAAGTCCTTGAAGATAATTTTTCCTGATTTTTATCGAGAGTATTCTTAAGTGACTTCGGTCATTTAAGATTTAATTAACTATAGGGGCTTGCCCTTATAGGAAGTTTTTCCGAACCCAGCTTAAAATAAACCCTATTTAAATTTTCATATTAAATAGGGGAATTTATCGGCAAATAAAACGGTTTCGCAGACCAAACGGACTTCATGTATTTCTTAGTTTATTTGATAGAGTCTCATCCTCAAGTCTTGTGTTTATCCCTCGGGATAGATACAGGGTTTCAGGTAAAGCGCTCTTTCATTTAAACTATGAAAAATATGGGGTCAGTTTGATTTTCATATTTGATTTTAAACTTAAATCTATATATAAATTAAAGCGTCCTTCCGAAGCTGGAGACGGAATTTCTATTCCGGTGACCGACAGCTTCTTACGGGCAACTCTCCCCCAAACCACAAACACCGCCAACTTTTTATCGCCGACAGGGAGCTTCAACTTTAACTGTCCTAGAGAAGTCATTACAGTTATCACTATTCCTATATGGATAGTCTCTTCTACCTCCGCTTAAAAAATTAGGTTGTCTTCTATAGAGTTGGTCTTTTGGCTCTAAGTAGGAATCATTATCATTTAATGGAGCAACATGAATTTGGATCGGTTGTATCGTAGGATATCTACTATTGTGAAGATGATAAAGATAATTTGTATTTGATCTTTTAATTCTTGCATTTGTGCTTTATTCACCTCAAATATTTACTTTTAATTTTTTCATAAATCCTAAGATCTAATGAATCAACCATTTGGGTTAGGTTCTCAATCTGATCTTAGAAAATAAACTTTGGTGCTATGATATGATTTTATTATTATTTTTGTTATGATGGAAAAAAAAGAGAGAAAAAAGTTATAGACGGGAAATAATGACTTTAAAATAGAGATGCAAAACAAAATGAATTTTATGCTTTAAGAATTTTCAGATGATGAGGGGGATGCAAAGAACTCTAGCGTCCCAAGCTCTCCATGGATAGCTCAGGTCCTTTAGACAAAGTTCTGTTTAGTTTCAAACACACCAAATTTTATACACATTTCTATGCAAGATTTTTTTTTTCATAAAATCAAAAAATAGATATACTCAGATCTAAAAGGCTCAAGTCCTTAAGATTGCAATGCTATCGAAGTTTTGATAAATAAACAGCTAGCATTCTCACAAATAGTAAACCTAAAATATAAAGAAAGTGACATAAAATTTTGATTACATCAAGGGATTGTCTTATTTTATTCAAGTGTTGCATTCCCCTACCAAGGTTTTCACTCAAGATAATTTTTAAGGATAGGTTCACATAGAGGATATTAGCTAGGCTTTATAGAGAAGCTTGCTAATTGGATTTCATCCTAGCAACATAGCCTTGCAAGTAATATACATAATAATCCAGTTATTCATAATAAAATAACTCTATCATAAAAAGAATATAATAACCTCAAACTTGCTGGAATTACTCTCAAGTATTTGGAAGCAAATCCACCCAAAGAAATCATTCTTAGTTGTCCAAAAGTTTGACCGATTCAGCTCTCTCCCAAATTCGCTCTGGTACCAAATATGATGGTGACGAGTGACCTTTTGATGAGATTAAAGGATAGTAACGGGCTTGATTCTTTAGTCTAACATCTAAACAAGAGTTTAGGAGATTTTGATATAATTCTAATGGGTCTAGCATGTTATAGTGATTAGAATGTCTAGACTAGTCTATATTGGTTTAGTTTGGACTGATTTTGAAGATTTATTTAGTAAAGTGATTTAAAATTGGATAAATGGCTGAAATTCTTATGAGTAGTTGCCTTAGAATGTGGAGTTATAATCTGGAATGGATGGTCAAATTTGAAGGAGTTTATGTGGGTGTTAATGGATAGATAACAAGACTAAATTCTATTCTTATCTAACTTGACGAAGAGCTTCTAAGTGGATCTTTAGAGTGGTTTCAAGGGTTGGATTGAGTAGAGGATGGTATATTAGGATTCTAAGGGTATTGAGAGGATATTAATAAGGTTGGGGATAGGAGTTAAGAAAATAATAAATTAAAAAAAACTACCTAATCCCACTAAAGAAGAGGCATACACTTGAAGTCTTGAATGGGCACTTGCTTGGGCACTTGCTTGGACTCTTGTAATTATTCTTTTAGCTTGATTTTCTTGATTCATATGATGTGTTACATCAATTGAAGAGTGAAGGAGTTTCTACTAGCAGCAGCAAATATTACCAGAATGCTAATCTAGCTATAGATTAGGAGTAGATGAAGATTGGTTCACTGCCAAACCATATAGAAATACTTATCCAAATTGCTCTTTAGCTTAGGTTATTTTAATCGTTCACAAAAAAGCTTCACCTAATGTTGAACACAATTGAACACTCATGTGTTTTCTTTTATAGGTCGGGTTTGTTGTTCACTAGATCTTGAGCGCTTACATTGCGTGGTTCTATGTTTCATTATTTGATTAATTTATTCATTTATAGTATTATTTTCTTGTGTGTGGATTTGAGTTAGGAATAACTTCAAAGAAATTCTACAAGTGCATGTCCACACTTAATTCACAACCATCACCCCACCTCCCGTCTTTGTTCTGCCTAGGCTCTACAAAAAAAAAAAAAAACACCCACAATTAAAGAGAATCTCTCCAGCACATATCTTAGAGATGATATTTCTCCCGTATCTACCATTCTCTTGCCAAATTAACTATTTGCCCTCCATCAAAACAACTATAAATAACTCGAAATGGAGAAAAAATTCCTTCTAAAACCCTTTCATCACTTAGAGAAAGCATTGTGGAAACATTTTCATACTTTCTTTAACTGACTTGAAAATCTCTTCAAGGCACTAACATCTTTCTTTGGCATTGCTTTTGCATAAAGTGAGTGATCGTTGTGAACAACATATCCCAAGGAATTCTTATCAATTTCAAATTGATACCAACATACATCACTAAATACGAATCAAAGCCACACCTAAGAAATCACCCCACAGAAATCACCCCACAAAAAAAAAAAAATAAATAAAGTAAAGTAGAAAACCATGTTTACAACATGAATAACATGCATGTTAAACGCAAAAGGAAGTAAAACCTGAATCCTGAAGAATATACGAATGGTATTGGTTGATAAAGATTCATATGCCCATTTTCACGAGAATGGGATTGGCCATCCTCAATGAAACCAGGATGGTCATTCCCGAGAGAAGGAAGATAGCCATCTTCACGAGGAGGTGAAGCAACATTCATGCTCTCTTGTAAAGCTCTGGCAAGTTGCTCATCTTCTTCCAAGTGAGACCCAGTATCTAAAATTAACAGAAAGGACTAAAAAGTGGTCATTCATACAAAATCTTCGCATGCAATTAATTTGAGGAACTTAAGAAAAGATACCACAATAGAACTTGACCGGAATGATACCTGACCAAAATGGTTTAGCAGAGTAAAAAAGCCACCAAAATATATATTAATATATTAAAAGCCTCATTTTAAAACCAGAGAGTTACTGAATGTCAACTTTAGATAAATTTATGACTTTACATTATGGGTTAATGATAACAACTTACAACCTTAAAAGTTGTATTTTGCATTAATATATCAGAAGGGTGCAGAAGTGTACAAAAGTATTCCAAAGGAATTTCCAAAATGTGACCTTTTACATCACAAAAAAAGGTAACGAAAGAATAATTAATCCTAGATTATAGTAATATTACAGACATATTACTTACCAATTTCCTTTGCCTTATTCTGTTCTTCTTCTAAAAGGGAGAGTGCAATAGCACGATCTATATCTTCACTATCAAAATCTGAAAGGGCATCCTGAAACAAAAAACATGAAAATAAAAATAAATAAAATGAAGCGCTGATGAAACTCAAATGACTGATCCCAGAATAACGTGAAAGGTGGTTTAATGGTCAATGTAAGAATTGAAGAGCATCCATTGTCATCATTTTTTTAAATTGAGATTTAAACATCTAAAATTATCATCACAAAGCTCATGAGACACAAATATGAACATAACATAGATACAACAATGCAGCATAACTCTACAAGATCGTAAATGATACGTTATGAATTAAATGTTAAATTTTATAAATTACTAATATTAAATATGTATTTCCTAGTATTTTCTACCACAGATATCACCCGATGAAGCATAATATCAAATATATATACTTTGCAAAAAGCGCATAACAATAGGAAAAGAAAACAAACACAATTAATGATAAAAAAATATATATTACTACATATAAGAATTGTCATTTATTAACAATACACCAATAGAAGCATTCACTAATCAATATCAGTTGTCATTTAATTTTGTCAAATATCAAGACTGCTTACAAAATATCAAAATCCCAAGAATACATAAATATCAATGTCATCTTCAAAATATTTAAATAAAATATGACTATATGTGCATATTAATGATGCCCAATCAATAGGAGTTAACACAGTTTAAAATAATTGGAGATAATCAATTGATTATTTCATTCAAAATTTATGCAGTATTACGATCCAAGGAGAGCTTCCAATAAAAAACAAACAATATTTGGGAATAATAATTACAAAATGATTATAATCATCATCAGTTTGATGAATTGGCAAAGGACATCCTGTAAATTGATGTGGTGGCAAGGAAGAGGGAGAAAAGAGAGCGAAGTCGTGGTGAGCCTAGCTAGCAAAAAGTTATGGAAGAGTCTCACACTCCAAAAATGAATAAAAGAGTATCATCCATTCCAAACTTCCTGATAATTTTTGAAAAACTGCACTTAATAGTCCTTTAACGAAAATGTCAGTAAAAACTTATAATTACAAACAAAGTATAAATTAGACCACACTCAAGTTTCTCTTTATAAAATGTCTATCAACTTTAATATGCTTTGTACAATCATATTACGCAAGATTATGCTCAACATTGATAGTTGACTTACTATCACAATAGCCTCAAAAGACCTTTCCATTCAAACTTTTATATCTTCCAAAATAACTTCTACCCATAGTAATTAATAGAATCCTAGTGTCATAGATCAAAATTCAGCTTCTGCGTTAAATTTTACTTATATTTTTCATTGCCCCAACTCATTAGATTAGCTCCCAAGAATATTGAATATCCTAAAGTTGGTCTCCTATTAAACATAGAACCCGCATAATGGGTATTTGTGTCTTCTTCAAGAGTTAAATCTCACCCCATTTTGAATAAAATGTATATCCAAGATTCCACTCAAACATTACAAAATTCTATATTTTTTTCTCTCTAAGGTGTGATTCTCTATGATTATGCAAGAATGAGCTCACCATACCAATAGAATTAACAAATCAAAACTAGTAGCTTAAAAGTACATACCTCCACCCATTAATGTCTAACAAAAAATAATAAGAAAAAGATATAACATTAAAAAGGTTGTCTGAACCAAAATTCACATGAAATTGTCAGTACCTATCATAATAATTTCATCAAAATAAACCAGTGGTGCATATAAACCCGTGAGTCATGCTTTCATAAATATAATATGATCTCATTTATTTTGGTGGTATCTACGTTGAACATTAGCTTAGCAGCAATTTCAAACAAGCCCTTAAAGATTTTTTCAACTCATACAACACTTTTTTTAAACATTCCCTTTATTTCGTATTTAAGTTAGATCCCAGTGAGATCTCCTGACGCGGGTATCATTGAGGAGTTGGACCGGCAGGTCCCCATGGAGGAGGCCCAAGCGCCCCCTCCTACTCTTCTTTTCCTTTTCCTCCCCTCCTCGTCTTTCATTTTTCTTTCTTTCCTTTCGCGCCTCACTAAACCTTTCCTAATTCTACAACATTTCCTAAAAATCAAAATTTCATTTTATTCTCATTCTAAATTTAAAACCCTTACATTAAATCTGAACTCGGATTTTATTTTCTTCCCTATTTTAAAAGACTTGCCTAAATTTTGAAATCTGATATTATTCATTTCCTATTTTAATGTTTTCGAAAATTGAATCAAGTCATTTATAAATAGGAGTTCTTGCGTCAAGGGTAAAAAATTTTAGTTTTTCAATTTTGAATTCAATTTTATCTGAGTGTTTTTCTCACTTGAGGTCTGTATCCGACGACGATGAAGGTGCTCCAGCTGTAACCCCATCATCCCCATCATTTCGACTCTGTCCAAAACTCTGACAAGCCCCCTCCGCCCCTCCTTCCTCTCATCTCCCACTGGCAGCTCCCCTGTCGACCGCCTACCACAAGATCGTTCCCTACCCTCCTACAGCACACTGCACCAGCTTCTTCTTGCAGCCAGCAAGTTCCCGCTTCTGCTGGCCCGTGATTCCTGTTGATGTCCCTGTCTTCCAGCAGGTCGTAGCTCTTTGGTTTGCCTTCCAGACAATTGTCGCCTTTCCTTCCGGCAAGCCAACAACTTCCAGTCCATTGTCACCTTCATCACAGCAGATAGCCACCTTCCATCCGACAATCTCAACGCCTCCCACCACTACAGCTAGCCTTTCTGCAGCCAACTGCCCCTTTGCTTCTCGGCTTCCGCCGCCCTCCTTCCTCCCTGTCCCCTGCCCCCGCAAGCCACATCTTCCCTGCTCCCGCAGGCATTGTGCGTCCACCTTGCCCCCGCAGGCCACATCTTCATGCCTCCTGTAGGCCACCAACTGCTGCCTCTCCGAATTCCAACCTTTGACGACGCTTTCGACCTCGTCTAACTGTTGTTCAACGCCTCTTTGTTGTCCTACTCCCTCACCGGCCTTCACTGCAGCCGCCAACCCAGCACCACCTCTCCAGACTTCCTCCTTGTCGAGCTTGTTGTGTGCTTATGTGTTGTTTTTCTTGTAAAGTTTTACTTTATGTTTGATTTGTGCAATGTCTTTCTTTCTTTTGGGTCACCATTGAAACCGTATTTTTCAAACTACTAATAAGATTCTTGTGTTGTGGTTAAGGTTAACTCCGACATTCATTGGTATCAGAGCTAGCCCAATCCTAGTCTATCCTAGGATTATCTAGCACTCTGCCTCCCAAACCAAAAAAAAAAAAAAAAAACTCCCCATTCTTTCTTTTCCCTTCTCTTATTGTTTTCTGTCTCACCCCTCGCTTGTTGTCTCTCCGTCATCTCTTCCTTTGACCACTTCTTTGCCTCCACTCTCCTTAACTCGTCCTCCCTGAACCATCAACTATGCCCCCAGAAGAAACATACTGGATACCAACCGGGATGCACTATAGCGTGAAATCCGCCGTCTACAATAACAATTAGCAAGAACGATGACGAGACCCAAGGCGAGGTCACGCTAGATCGTGATCTAGAAAGTCGACATAAAGACAGGGATGATGATCAAATCCATTCCACTTGAAAGATGTAAGCGATGAAGAATACCGTCCACGTCGTTTTGGTGTCCATACCCGAGGAGACCACGAGAAGAACCCCGAAACCAACGCGACTTCGACATTAAAATAGATCTCCCCGAATTTGATGGTGGTATGGATCCAGATGAATTCCTTGATTGGCTGCAAGCACTCGAATGAACTTTCAAATACAAGGAGTTACCTGAAGGTAAGTGTGTTAAACTAGCAGGTATTAAACGGAAAAAACAAGCCTCGTTATGGTGGAACAACCTACAACATCAGTGAATGAGGGACGATAGTGACAAAATCACAAAATGGGACAAAATGAAGAAAGCGCTGCTACGGAAATACTCGTCATCACACTACCATCAAGATATGTTCCTGAAGCTCCACAACCTACAGAAGAGAGAGATGTCTGTAGAGGAATTCACAGCCAAATTCAATCAATAAAAAATAAGTGTGACTTTGTCGAACAAGAGGAGCATATCATCGCACGCTACCTTGGAGGCCTGAAGCCCGCCATTAGCAATATAGTTCAACTAAAATCATATTGATTGCTAAGTGGCGTCTAAACCTTAACCGTGAAAGTTAAAAGGCAATAGAAGCAAACCAGACCACAATCTTCCTTCAGATAGCGATCCCTGTATAAACCAACCCAACAACAACAACTACTGACAAAGGCTCACTAGGAAAGGGGAAACCAATATCCGAGAATGCAAAAACTGATCCAACCAGCAAGAAACCCAAGAAAGGTAGCTCATATCAAGGTCAATGCCAATCATAAAGTGTTTTAGATGTCATGATTTTGGCCACATCGCCTTTAGCTGCCCCACAAACCAAATAGACTTTTTCACAGATCAAGGTGTCATGGAGGAAAACGAGGATGAAGAGACGGAAGAAACTACAGAAGAATCACTTCAGCTCCTAGAGAAAGAAGGCAAATTACTAGTCATACAACAAATCTTATAATCAGAACCAGCACGAGACCAGTCATGGTATGACGCAGCATCTTTCGTACAAAGTGTACATTTAAAGAGAAAGTTTTCAGCTTGATAATCGATAGCAGCATATGTGAAAATGTCGTATCAACACTAATGGTGACAAAGTTAGAATTACCCATGCAAAAATACCTCCAACCATATTCCCTCATTTGGCTGAAAAAAAAGAATGAAATTCGCGTGGATCAACAATGCCTTGTTGAGTTCTCGATAGACAACCAATCAAAGGAACGAGTATGGTATGACATCGTTCCCATGGACATATGCCAAATTTTATTAGGACGACCTTGGCAATACTACCACAAAGCTCAACATTACGGGTTTAAAAACACATACTCCTTCAAGAAAGATGGCAAACACATCGTATTACTACCAAGACGTCAGAGGAGCCAATGACACCATAGAAACAATCGTTTCAAGAGCCACATTCATGCAGTCATTTTGAGAAGCACCGATGGCACTAGCTCTAGTACTACTCGAGGGGTTCGAGAAAGGAAACGTAATAACAGCACGCCTACAACCTCTACTGCGAGACTTCTAGGACGTCATGACACACAGTCTACAAGAGGGACTACCTCCACTGAGGGACATCAAGCATACTATAGACCTTATATCGGTAAAGTTCTACCAAATCGACATGCGTACAGGCTCAGACCAACGGAATACGAGGAAATACAACGACAAGACCTCATCACCAGAGAGTTAGTTCGAGAAAGTACAAGTCCGTGTATTGTGCCCGCCCTAATGGTGCCAAAAAAAAGATGGATCATGCAAGATGTGTATTGATAGCAAAGCCATCAACAAAATAACTATCAAGTACAGATCCTCAATTCTTCGACTAGACGGCCTCTTGGACCAATTATACGGAGCCAGTATGTTCTCAAAGATTGACTTACGCGGTGGATACCACCATATACGAATGAGACCAAGCGACGAATGTAAGACCGCCTTTAAGACTCGAGATGGACTATACGAGTATGTCAAATGCACCCAACACCTTCATAAGATTAATGAATCAGATATTTCGCAACCTCATCGCGAAGTTCTTCATAGTTTACATATTGTTTTACAACCATTCTAAAGAGGATCATGTACAACACTTGATAGCAATTTTCGAAGTACTCCGGAACGAGAAACTATACACTCATTCAAAGAAATGCACTTTCATGACAAATCAAGTATGTTTTTTGGGTTACATAGTATCCAGCTCATGCATTCAAATGAACCCGACAAAAATCGAAGCCATTATAAGCTGGACCAAACCGTGATCGTTCACCAAATTGAGACAGTTTTTGGGGCTAACATCATTCTACCACAACTTCATTAAAAATTTCAGCAATGTTACCGCTCCTCTCACCGAAAATTTAAAGCAAAGAGTTCACTTGGCCAAGCACCGCTCAAATTAGCTTCGACACGCTCAAAGAAAAAGGAACTCAAGCACCAATTCTAGCCATACTAGATTTCACACAACTGTTCGAAGTAGAATGTGATGCATTAGGCATTGGAATCGGGGTCATACTGAGCCAGGGTACCCCCAATGCTTTTGTTAGCGAGAAATTCAACGAATTCATAAGGAAGTACTCAACTTAAGACAAAGAATTCTATGCAATTGTAAGAGCCCTCGAGCACTGGAGTCACTACCTGCTGACAAGTGGGTCCACCTTGTTTACTAATCATGAAGCCTTGAAATTTTTGAACAGCCAGAGTAAGCTTAAAGGTCGACATGCAACCTAGGTAGAATTTTTAACATCATTCAATTTCGTACTTAAGCACAAATTTGTGAGCCCGAACCGCGACGCGGATGCACTAAACAGACGTCACTTATTAATCACCTCAATGCAAACAAACATCTTAGGGTTAGAGATCATCAAAGACTTGCACACAGCAGACGAAGACTTCAAAGATATTTAGGAACAATGTTAGCAAAATCCGATAGGGTGGTACTACCGTGTAGAAGGCTACCTATTCTACCGCAATAAACAATGCATTCCAAGATGCTCCATAAGAGAAACAATTGTACAAGAGAACCATAATGGAGGTCTTGCAGGCCATCTCGGCAAAGACAAGACCCTCACTCTCGTCAAAGAGCAATTTTTCTGGCCTCGACTAACAAGGGATGTAGAGTGACGCGTCCTAAAATGCAAGCTTTGCCATTTGGCAAAAACAGAAGGGCAGAATACATAATTGCATACGTCGTTGTCTATGCCAGAAGTACTCTGGGTGGATGTCAGCATGAACTTTGTGTTGGGTCTTCCCAAAACAAAAAGGAACAAAGATTCTATAATGGTTGTAGCGGACTGATTTTCAAAAATGACATATTTCGTCCCATATCACCACACCTTAGACGCTTCTCATATTGACTTATACTTCAAAGAGATTTTAAGATTATACGTGATCCCCAAAACCATTACCTCTGACAGAGATGTCAAATTTTTGAGTAACTTTTGGCGAACTTTAGGGGGAAAGTTAGGCACCAAGCTCTAATTTAGCTCAGCAACTCATACTCAGAAAGACCATCAAATTGAAGTAGTGAACATAAGCCTGGAAAACTTACTAAGATGTTTTGTGCGAAAGAAAATCAAACAATGGGATCTCAATCTCGCCCAAGCAAAATTCGCCTACAACAGATCCCAGAGTCAAACGATGGGGTGCAATCCATTTGAGATTGTCTACGGCCGCAATCCCTCACACAGCTTGATCTAGTTCCACTTTTACCAACGTCAAAACTTAGCCAAGATGCTACAGAACTGGTTCACAAAATCCAGCAAATACAATAAGAGGTTGGCAAAGAGATTGCCACACAAAACAGAAAATGTCAAGCAAAAGCAAACAAATGAAGGAAAAAGGTGACATTCAAAAACGGTGACCTCGTATGGATCTGATTGAAAAAGGAACAATTCCACGTATGAGCTTTCGAAAAACTGAAACCCAGAGCAGACAGACCTTCCAAAATTCTGCAAAAAATTCAACGACAAAGCATACAAGATTGACTTACCAGGGGACTACAACATTTCGACCACATTCACTGTCGCAGATCTTACTCCGTAATTTCATCCAGAAGCTTTGACAGTTGAGTTCGAAGCTCCCCCAACTCCGGGAAACTAATGCGGGGCACGTGGGGGGGCCGATCGGGCCAGATCCAACCAAGTTGGACCGGACAGTCTCCTTGAAGGGGGGTCCCACCGCCCCTCCTACTTCTTTTCCCTTCCTTTTCCTTCCCATCCTTGTCTTACCTTTTTTTTTTCTTTCCTTTCTTGCCTCCCTAAACCTTTCCTAATTCTATAACCTTTTCTAAAAATCAAAATCTGATTTTATTCTCCTTCTAATTTTCAAACCCTAGCATTAAATCTAAAATCTGATTTTATTTCCTTCCCTATTTTAAAAGTCTTGCCTAAATTCTGAAATCTCATATTATTCCTTTCCTATTTTAATGTTTCCTAAAACTGAGTCAAGTCTTTTATAAATAGAAGTTCTTATGTCTAGGGTAAGGGTCTTGCTTTTCAATTATGAATTCAATTCTACCTGAGTGTTTTTTCCCTCTTGAAAGTTATCTCCAACGACGAAGAAGGTGCTCCAACTATACCCCGGTTCAAGGTGGTGGGTTTATCCCAATCATTCCGACTTCGTCCAGCATTCCAACAAGCCGCCTTCGCCCCTCCTTCCTCCCAGCCCCCGCCAACAACTCCCTTGTCATCCGCCTACCGCAAAATCGTTCCTTGTCCTCCTACAACACACCGGGCCAGCTTCTTCCTGCAGCCAACAAGTCCCCGCTCTGCTGACCTATGATTCCAGTTGCTGTCCCCGTCTTCTAGCAGGCCAGAACTCTCTGGTTCGCCTTCCAGACAGTTGTCGCCTCCTTCTAGCAAGCCGGCAACTTTCAGGCCGCTGCCACGTTCATCACAGCAACAGCCATCTTTCATTTGGCAATCCCAACGCCTTCCACTGCTGCAGATAGCCTTTTTGCAGCCCACTGCCCCTTTGCCTCCACTCTTCGACTTTTGTCGCCCTCCTTCCTCCCTGTCCCCTGCCCCCACAAGCATTGTGTCATCACCCTGGCCCCGTAGGCCACATCATCCCTGCCCCCACAGGAATCGTCCCGCCACCCCGCCCTCGCAGGCCACATTTTCCATACCTCATGCAAGCCACAAGCTACTGCCTCTCCGGATCTCAGCCTTCGACGACGCCTCCGACCTCGTCTGATTGCAATTAGATGCCTCTTTACTGTCCTACTCCCTCACCGGCCTTCACCGCAGTCGCCAACCTAATGCCACCTCTCCGAACTTCCTCCTCATCGAGCTTGTTATGTCTTTATGTGTTGAGTTTTTGTTGAATATTTTACTTTATGTTTGACTTGTACGGTGACTTTCTTTCTTTTGGGTCATCATTCTAACCTTCTTTTTCAAGTTATTAATAAGATTCGTGTCTTGCGACGTGGTTTAGGTTAACTCGGGTGTCATCTCCATATATACTTCTCTAAATCACCATATATTCAATCCATGTTAGCTACTAAAAATAAGCGAATTCTAATAATGTTCATTTTCTGTTCACCAGGTTGGCTTTATACATTTATAGTGCACTAGTAGATTTAATTTTTATATTAAATACTCATCTATATCTAATTGGTTAATTTCCTTTTGATAAATTCACCAATCTCACGTTCTATTTTTTTATGGGCTTTCATTTCTTTCTATATAGCATTATTTCAATCCACGTTAGTTATTGCCTCAAAGATGTTTTTATAGATACAAATCATATACAGACTAATAAGAAAGTATTGGTGATTTATATATATATATATATATATATATAAATTTATTTATATATATATATATATGATGAAACTGTTAAGAGATTAGTGGAAGTTGTACCTTTATTTGTAGACTCAATAATTCCCTTAAAAGATTTAGTGACAAAATTGGTTTGATTAATTGACTTTGTGTAGATTACGTTGCCTTCTTGAAAAGACTTGTAATAATTAAGCAGAAAGCAGTTGTAATATAGGCTCGATATAAGTAGCAGTGGCTAGTTTTGAAACAGATTATTTGTTAGAATGAGGGGTGAGTAAAGGCAGTATATGAAGAAAAAATTTATGTAAAAATTACATTTCTTTCTTAGGGTAAGTAGTAACAATGTAGTGTTCTTTTCATCAAAGAGTAGCCAATGAAAACATCTTTCTCGTGAAAGAATGGTAGCATTTATACCATTTTTCTGTAAAAGGATTAAGATTTCTTATATCTTGAAAATGTATGAAGAGAGGCAAAACTTACAAATATTCTGGGAATAAGATTATTTGAGGTTTTGAAAAAGGAAAAAATTTAGTTATAATTTATGTAGGACTCTTGAACCCAACGACCTAAGTAATCAGCTTATGATGTAATCGATTGTTAAATTCTCTCCCCACAATGTTAGTTTGAAAAAAATTTACGAAACAGAAAAGCCCTTTTTTGTAGCCAATAGATAATTATTTTTTCGCACAATCACTTTATTTTGTTGCAGTGTATAAGTACAAAAGAAAATAATATATTATTCACTTTCCTTGAAAAAAGGAGAAGAGAATGGTCGATGTATTTAGCATTATCAATTATGACTTTTAATTTCAAGACGAAATTAACTCTTAATCATGTTTAAAAATAAGTGAAAGATGATACTTATATCACTTTTGGTTTTTAGTAATAAGATTAATGGCACGTGGGTGCAATCATTAATAAAAAATAAAGCAATTAGCCCTAGTGATGCTTAGTGTTGAGGATGGTCCCCTTATGTCACAAAGAATGAAAGAAAAAACAAAAAGAAATCATGTGTTTCTTATTTAAAAAATATTATGCTTATCAAAACGTAAGTGTTGAAGCTATTTTTTAAGAGATTTAAAGCTTTATAACAGGAGATAAGATTAAAAAATCATTTGGATATGTTTTTATCATTGAAATTTTTTAATGTGATAAAGATCATATTTTTCTTTAGCAAGCTTAATCATCCTTCTTGTGCCTTAATCATCCTTCTTTAGCAGCATTGTACTTGGAATCTTTAGTTTTTTTTTTAAAGGATAACATGTTGATAAAAAATTTTGCTGCATGGAGGATATTTTGGAGTGTGAGATAATTATTTATAAAAGTATTTCCATGACTAGCCACGCTCGCTTAAAATGCATTAACGATGGTTATTTTCTAAATGCTAAGTTATGGGCATATGAAATAAATTTGTGAGAATTAGTAATATAATATGTAGATCATGAAGCAATACTCTAGAAGATATAAAAAAAGCATTTTTAAAACATTACTTGTTGTAGGCGTCTTTTCAAGTTCAATTACCAAACCTTATTATCTCTCTATCTTATAAATAGCACAATTTTATTTCTCTTTAAAAACCTACAAAGTGATAGAGAGTACTTTTAGATAGTTATTTTCTTTCAACATGTATGTTGAATGAAATTTTCAGCTCTCCCATTCAATCTAAATTGCATCCCTCAATTCCAATAGAATCTATAAGATCAAGGGTAAGTGGGTGTTTTTACTGTCATCCAGAAAGAGGGCAATTGTGATTATGTTCAGAAGAAAAAATAGAAAAGAAAAACATATGGCAATGTTGCAATGAAAGCTAAAATAATGAGGCCAATCTATAACCATGCAGTGATCAAAATTGTAATAATGAAAAATAATAGAAGCGATTTGACTATGAATGCTATTGAAGTTATAAGAAAAAAGAGAAAAACAAAAGTGCAGCAATGAAAGATACAAAACTATAATAATGCAGTGATGAAGGTTGTTGTGATAAAAATACATAGAAGATAAAAAGCCTTGACTCTAACAACAATAAAAATTAGAGTGTTAATTGAGTATTTTATTTCGACATTTATGTAGTATTTAAAAAAACCTAAGAGAATTTGATACCGGAGTTAACCCAAATCAAAATAGAAGTGGCAAAATAAGAATAAGACAGCACAAGACAAATAAACAACCCTCTAGGCTGAGAACGACAGGTCTAGAAGGGACTGAACGTAGGTGAGGGAGTGTTGGAGGGAGCCAAGAGTAACTGCTGCAGGGGGAAAGGGGGTGGAGGCAGGAGGCGGCAGTGCTAGAGCAAGCAGGAGGGAGTTACGGCAACGTGGAGGGTGTTGGAGGCAGAAGGCGGAAATGCTGGAGTGAGCAATAGGGAGTCACGGGAACATGAAGGGTGCTAGAGGCAGGAGGAGACAGTGTTGGAGTGAACAGGAAGGAGTTGCGCAACCTGGAAAGAACTACGAGTTGCAGCAGCCTGGAAAGTGCGGGAGGCTTGAAGCGACAGTGCTGGCAAATTTTCTAGTGTTTATGTAGTAATATAAGATATTCAAAGAGCAAACTTAGCACTCCAAATTTATATTGACATATTTTTTTAATCTAACAAACCATGGTAGACTTCCATGATAAAAAAAATAAATCTCATAAACACTAAATCCACAAGTAATTACCAAATGATTACCTAAAACATAAAAAGAGATATCAGGAGAGAAGAATAGAACTCTCATTGCCATGGATCATTGCTTAAAAAACGCTCAAGGGTTGCCTCGAGGCATGCCTCGAATTGAGGCGCACAAAAAAAAACCTCGATGTTTAATTCTTAATGTTACTAGTGAGGCTTACCCTTGTTTTCTCTAAAGTGTATGCCTCGAGGCTTTATGCCACAAGATGTTTGAGATAACGCCACGATCAGGTTATGCCAAAAATGTATATTATATTATATTGTATTATATAATCTAAATTTCAGCCAATGTCTTAAAAGAACAAAGAATAATTTAAGTGTGAATACTTAATTATGTTATTAATTTATTCTTTTATTTTAAATTATGTTGAATTTTGGATTAACTAATAGCGACAAAAAAATTGTAATGAAAACGAGATAGAATTAGATAATAATAAATATGATGATTCTTTTGAAAATGAAGAAAGTAAGGATGAGGCCACTATGAATTTTGAACCCCAAGGAGTATTTAAATTTTAAGTGAATGCTAATTTAGAATTACATTTCAAACTTCTATTTTATATCAATACTTAACATTAAGATTTATGATTTATGTCTTTATAATAATAAATTAAATCAACATATCAACGATTTATGTAATATTTATGAATTGTTTTTAAAAATATGTGTTTTTTGTCTTTCTTGGGCTTACAACTCGCCTTACTAAGGTAAAACTCTTTGGCTCCCGATTTCGCTCTTTTAAACTTTGCCACGAATAACTAGTAAGTGTGTCTTAATCCAAAACTAATAAACCATTTTGCTTCTTGTTACTGTATGCCTTTGACAAAAAGCTATGATGGCCAAATGTCTAATAATTAAATTATTATCAAACATCTTATATAAAATTATGAAGTAAAATTCATTAAGATTGATGAGGACATAGAAGCTTAAATAGAGCAATTGAGACTATTGTATGAATCAGGATAAATATCATAAAATCTCAAGTTTTGAAGCTTAGTTTCCACACACCCCCTACTCAAGTATACTACACAATGAAGAGAGAGGTCAAATCATCAAAAACTAAAGAAGTTTCATCAAAGGGCCTTTGAAGGGGTATAGGCAATGAAAGAAGAAAAGAGATTTTGGAGGCTAAGGATGCTTTGTTTAGTGCCTATCAAGAGAAAGAAGAGACACATTACAAAGACTGCGAAGAAATACACAATGCTAGGGTGCATAAGACAAGGACTGAGGACAAAATAGTAAATTTTATAAACATGAATGTATTGATATCTCATGGACGAGCAGTACCTAACAAGCTTGTCCTTGTGGCCTGTTGATTTGTGTCTAGCTATATCGGGCCATCTTTAACCTATGACAACCTAATTTTGTAATGAAATGCTTCTGACACAATTTTAGGCATGTCAAACAAATGTCAAGGGATGTATGAGAGGTGTTTGTGTCTATGTCTAGCATAGACATGGAAGATATTGGAACTGTATGTGCGCCCTAACACAAAGATTAGCCAAGCAACAATGAGAAAAGCACACGAGCACTTAATTACTACTGTCTTCTTAGAATTGCCAGAAAGTGCTAGCAATCAAGAAGAGTACTGCTTGGTGAAGACAATGGTGCCACGATATGTAACGCATAACTAGCAAGAGGTTTGTTGATTTGTCAAACTAACTTTATTGTACTACCCAAAAAACTGAAGGGTCATTAAGAATTATTTTTATTTTTACTTTTAATTTTATTTTTAACCTTCAAAATTTAAAAAAAAAACTTATTTGACATGCTTATGTATTTGTTATTTTCAAAAATAAAAAAGGTATTTTTCTGGAACAAGGAAAGAGCTTCGCCATCTCCTAATGGCCTTCCAGCCTCCACCTTACTGTCATCTCTTTTGATGGAGACTTCAACAGTGACGAGTAATGTCATTAGAACCTAGCCAAAACAAATTTCGCAGTAATTAGCATTAGAACTTCACACACTTCAATAATCTTCGACTCTAGCAAATTGGTTTGTTGGGGCAATTGAGTGTCACCAGGGACGGCATCAGAGCACTTTGATCAGCTTCTGACGAGGAGCTACACTTTTATTTTGAGTTATCATTGCATCTTTCCACGTCAGCAATGACTCTGACCACGATGAAGGATCACTTGGTGCTATCCCAGGCCAATTCTTCCACCACAGCACCATCAGTGTCAACCTCTAAGAGTCATGTAGATTTCACAGTTTGCAAGTTCCTTGAGAGAGAGTTGGAATGGTTGAAAAAAAGGAAACTTTTTATCCACACATCTAAAACTTATCTTCACAGTTTTAAGAAAAAAAAAATATTTTAAAAAAATTAAAAATTTTAATAAAACATATTTTGTTATATTTTTAATCTTTTTTTAGAAAAAATTCCCAAAAAGGGCCTTACTTTTCCAATTTCAATATCACAAATTACTTAAGAAGATTCTAATTTAATTTCAAACGGAGAGATCAAAATTCTTACGCCCTTTCAGATACCAAGAGGTCAAATATACTGAGATTGCATTGCCTTCATACATGCTAAGCTTGTCCGTTAATAATACATTCAACAAGAAAATAATTTATATAAACGTTAGCACTTATTGGACTAAGAATACGAGCTTACATAATTACCATTTATTTCATATTTATCAATGCCCTGCACAAGCCTTAGCATGTTGGAAGGGGAAGAAGAAAATGTAAAAGCAATATAAATAGTACAAAATGAAGCTTCTTTCTAGACATTGCAACCACGAAAGGTCAAGTGACGCTTGCGCAACAATATTTGTTGATGTAGTCTACATTTTTTAAGAAGTGCTTAAATATTCAGAAACTTATGTTGGATGTAAAGAGGGTCACTCCAACAAAAATATTGTGAAAGGACAAAAGAAACAAATTAGGTAAAATTACCAACAAATTTGAGGGTTCTTTCCAATTCGAATCATTCCCACAATTTTCACTGTATTGTCCTCCCAAAATTTTATAGCTCGAACCCTTAAAGATTTTGTTCAGCCAATCCATAAAGCAAGAGGTTATCTGGGCATGGCGATAGAGCAACCCATAATCCTGATATAGCACAAAACTACAAAATAAGCAAGGCAATTGACATAGAAACAAATATTTCTGGCATATGAAAGAAGCGGAAAATTTGAGTTGCAAACATTAGATTTTTAAAGGAGATCTGAAGCCATGTTAGAATGTCCAGCAAGTTTCAACTCATTGGCTTTGAGAATGAAACGCACAAGTAGATCTAAAATTGTCAAGAGTACAAAACACTTAAATATAATGATTCATCATAATCATTTAGGGTCCGTTTGGGGCAGTTTATTTGGTGCGGTGGCGTTTTGAAAACGCACTTGGTCTGTTTAAACTGCGTTTTGGCAGTTGCGTTTTGGCAGTTTATGCATTTTGAAAACGCTGAAAGCAGTGTTTTTAGACCGCACCTAGATAGGCGGTGGCAGCTTTCTGGCAGCGGTATGGCTTTACCAAAAAAATAAAAATTTGCAATAGCCACTGCATATAGCTTATAAGTAGATTATTTTTAATCAGCTTATCAACAGATTATTCAATTAAGCTACAGCTGCCCCAAACAGACCCTTAGTTTCAGGAAAATAAATAAACAAAACTATTGTTCCATTAAACAATTAATATTTAAAGACAATTGACCACATACAATTATAGTATAACTAAAGCATCTAAATTGTCACAGCCCAGCCGAAAAGCTTGTAAATAACAAGATGGAAACGTTTGGTAAAATAAAAAATTTCAAATTCATTTACTAAAATTAAATAAAAAAAACAATAATTCAAACTTATCAGCTGGCAACTTACAATAAATCTAAAAAACCACTTAAAAATATAAAATTCAAGCTCAACCAAAAGTAAATCAATTCTAGTACAAATACCGTTCTCTTGTATGGCCACAACTACGATATACTAATTCTCTTCCTCCACTCATTTCTTTCTCGGTACTTTATCCTGGAAAAACATTAAATAAAAAAATAATTTGTGAGTTACCAACAATTTGTAAATACCTCTAAATTACACTAATGTAAATGAGTTTGAAAAACATGAAATATGATTGTTAAATTAAGCATGCACGCGCGCATGCAGAGATATGTATGTATATTATCTATCTATATATCTATGTATGTATAGTATCTATCGATATATCTATGTATCTATAGTATCTATCTATATCTATGTATCTATATAAGAGCGCTCACTAAACTAAACAATTTGAGTACTTTAAAATGAATATTTTTTTATATTTTATATGTGAGTATCTTAGAATTTCTAACTAGCATCATAATGAGGTGAACTCTATTAGTTAACATACACATGCAAGCTTTTTCTATAATTCATTTCATTCACATTCTCCATATCATTCAACATATTTTTATAATAAAAAAAAGAAATTTAAATGAATTAAACGTGTTGAGAGACCTATAATATTCATTTCAACATCATTGATATATAATCAATAGAGATGATTTATCATTATTGAATTTGCAATAACAATCAACTTAAAAAAGAACCATTTGATGCATTTACTTTTGAAGAAGCAAAATTATTATTACAATTTAAAAATATAGAAATAAACCTTAATGTCAAATTACTTGTTTATTGCTTAATTTGTAGTTATCACCTCTTTTATTGTGAAACCTATGCAACTTTTACATACTTAAATATAAAATTTTTAACTAATTTCAATCAATTCCTTTCAATTATAAGTGCATCAACCTCTCTTTACAACAATTCTTTCTTCATAACTTTATTATATTTTAAATTTGTTCAAGTAATTGAACTATACGTAATACACATGGTTTATTGCTTTACATAACATTATTATTAAATTATATAAATGATACCAAACATTATACTCAATCCAACTGAGATTTATAAAGGTTATCATTTGACTATCTAATACAATGTTCTGGTGTCAGACTAACCTATACTCCAATTCACTTGGAATTCCTACGGAACAAGAACATCTGGAAAACTGAAAGAGGGGCAGCTTAAATCAAATTCAGATGGACTGATATTAGCAAGCAAGAGAAAAAAGAACAAAAGGAGTAAAAACTCTCTTTTTATATATTCAGCAAAAATGGGGGAAAAACAACAAAATGGGCAACTTTAGATACTTTGAAAAGCATATCCAGGTCAGAATTGAGGAGGGAAGAACAAAAAATCATACCTTTGTCGCCTAATACTCCTTTCGTGACTGCCAAGAGACATGCCCTTTGCGAGCCAGTATGAGATGATGATTACCTGAAGAGGATTCATCAACCTGCAATTCCAAGCAAACTAATCAATAATTTGGAATTACATCCAAGGAACGAAAGTATAGGATAGAATGTTGAAAGCCATTTAATGTAAACATGTTTGGGCATAAAAAATACGATCACCCAACTTTTAGAGTTAAGTTTAGATGATGATAAGTAAAAAAAAATTCAAGAGTTAAGATTGAATAGTTAAAATTAAGAAGTGAATTGAGCACTTTATCTCATTGGATAATATCATCAAAACACCTGTAAATTCCTCAGCAGGATTTTTTCAAATGTTATGCATTCAGAATATTATTGAATAATACTGCAATTATTTGTGATATCTTTTTTGATGCAAATCTTGCTAAATGCACTTCTACATATTGTGAGGTTGAGGAGTTCTTTTGTCGTATTCACTAGAAATCCCCCTATTACAACAAGAAATCGAGTACAGAATTCAACCGTGAATCTAAATAAAATAAACCACTTTCTATATATAGTTAGTGTTTTATATTAACATGATCCTACACTGACACTCTCCCTCAACATACATATTATAGCTCCAACATGTTGTGTGTGTGTGTGTGTGTGTGTGTGTGTGTGTGTGAGAGAGAGAGAGAGAGAGATAAGTACAAAAAGTTTTAGTAACAATATAAACCACTTATTCTGAATTGAAGACATAAAAAATGGCAATCCTCTCAAAGCACAAAATCCAAAAAAAATGACACACAATCTATTCTTATTGGCAATATAAACAATTCATGATTATCACAGTACTAAATCATAGATTGTGCAACTCAAAAATCAAACTCTCCAGAAAGAATCTTTATCCATATCATTTCACATGCATAAAGAGTAACAATTTTCTATTCAATCTCAGCACTAGATATAACCATAACAATTTATTTATTATTTTTCTAGATGGCCAAATTTGCTTCAACATAAATGCAATATCCAAAGTTTAGCTATCTTCAACACCAGCATAATATATATTTCAGAACGATTTGACATTCAAGTTCTAAGTTTTAGTATACAGTAACCAAATTTCAAGGAGACTTTTACTTTTTGATATGCTTGAGAATGTGAGAATTGCCTCCTAGTGCTTCTATTTTTGTGCTTGCATCTGCTAACTAACAACTCGAACGGTAAATAAAATATCAAGCTTAGTAACAGTCAGATGAATCAATTTCCTGAAATTTTTTTTCCATCAAGATAAATTATAAGAGTCCTTCTCTTGGAAGAGGTATAAGTCTCCGTAGAAATATCAACATATTTAAAACTCAGGAAAATCAATCCTTTCAAGAAGATTAGCTGACTATTTATGTAAAAAAGAGATACCATTTTTTGTTGGAGGAAAATTCAACATCAAGAAAGTACTTTGACCTAAACCTTCAGCGACTAAACATTTTTCAAAACAATGCTGTAACTAAAAAATGCCTTCTTTATCACCCCCAATGAGACATGGACAACAAATATGACAAAACATGAAGTTGTAGGCCGGATAAAGATGAAATTATTTACAATGCTATTAGAAATACAAAATTCGACAAGCTAGACAAGCGTTTTGCATCACTTTTTCAGACTAACCCTGTAAACTTTATCCAAGCCCTTATTTAGCCTTTGCAAGTAGACATATGTGGTTCTGTTCTTATGCCTTAACATAGCCAAGAGGTTGTTCTCTACAAACTACATCAATCATGTCACCATAAAGTGAAGTACTACTCGCATTCATCTACAGCATAGATTGTCTTTGATTGATGGACAGATAAAAAAATCAAATAAGAGGGTCCAGATGAAGTTAAGTCTAGCAACATAGGAAAAAATATTTAAACAATCTATCACATAGACTTATGTGAACCATTCAATAATCGTTCAAACTTGGCATTTATCGACCAAACTATCATGTTAAAATTTGATGATGAACCGATTGATGAGCGATTGATTTAATTCCAAAAGAGAGAACAAACCAAATCCCTGTATGACAACTAAGCACCCATCTCATTATTCATAAATTGGTTCCATAGGTATCTATAATGTTTACTGCTATGTCCAAAGCATAGAAAAAAATGATAAAGATAATGTGAAAGTATGAAAAGATAAAGAAGAATGTTCAATAGGCAATATAAGAGTGAATGGACTAACAATTAAGGCAATTGATAAATATACATCATAAAGCTCATCAACAAGTGGATGCGAGTCAAACTTGACATTATGGTAGGAGGTGGTGAAGTAAAAGGGGATCAAGGTCATTAATAATAAACCTTTAGGGAGTATAGAAGCTCCTGGAGGAAGAGAAACAAATGATGTATGTGACTTAATGAGAATAGACAAAAGCAGGGAGTAATCTCGTACGAGAATACATTGGGTGAGCACCAAGTAAGAGAATTATAACATCTATATCCTTTTTTAGTACAAAAATACTAGGGAACTTTACACTTAAAAGCACTATATGGAGTTTGAATTTTGAACAGAAGGAATGAACATTGCATATTTAACTAAATATCTTAGACAATTTGGTAAGCAAAAAAATTGTGATGGGTTAAAGATTATTGAGAGAAGGAGAAAGGATATGATTGATGAGATAACATGCTATTAGGGTAGCATCCCCCCATAACTGGTAAGAGATATTCATGTGAAAAATTAATGTCTTTGCAAATGACAATTTTAAAGTTAGCTGTACTATTCTATTGAGATGGCTGGGGACAATAACACTGATGAATAATTATATTAGTAAAACAAAATGTACAAAATTAAAACTACATAATTTCTAAAACATTACTAATGTGCAAAATTATAATTCAGATAAAAAAATGAACCCAACTCGCAGATAGGGCAGTGCAACTAGTATAGAGATGAAGAGAAGAAATAAACTTTCAAAATCAATTGGCAAGTGAATGGACCAGACTAAAACTGAAACTACCAAATTTATTTAGGAGGATGAACCCATTCACAATGCAATTGAAATGGAGTAAAAGGGTTGACAGAGCAAAAGGGGCCTTGATAAACAAATTAGTAGACCCCACAAAATTCAACACCTACACCAATCATTTTCTTTGATTTAAGGTCCATTAAGGTGTAATAAGAGTGATAAAATGTCAAAAAAAAAAAAGAATATATTATACTTTAATAAAAAACAATGGAACATATAAAGAGTCGAAAAGAGAGGAGAATTAGAAGGTTGCATGCTACCCTTTCAAAGAAGAGGAACCATAAAAAACAATAAGAGGTGGTGGTAAAGAGGACATATGAATAAAAAAAAAAATTATTTAGGGATATCTGTTATATGAGAATGACCTTAACATAAAATGCATGGCATACAGATAAAGATAAATAAAAGAAGGCCAAGATGAAGAAACAGCCTGAGACAATCAGATAGATATATCAGATTGTTGAAGTAGTCAATCATAGTCTTCATAAGACAGTAGAAAAAAAAAACCCAAAAAGCAAGTACTAAAAAAAATATGCGGAGTTAAACTATTTGTGAAAGCATGTTGAGTTTGATGTAACTGCAATGAGGGTCTAGAAAAAAATGATTACAAACACAACCAAAGCCGCCACTATTCCAACTACTATATCCACGACTTCCCTTTACACCCTTAGAACCAAATGTCAAGAATAATTTTTTAGAAGTGAGATGATGGGGAGTGGAGAGCTCTAAGATATAGAAAACCAGAGATAGAGTATTTGCAACATTAGAGATTTTGGAGCCTACCGCAATCAAGATTTGACATCTTAAATGGAAGGATGTGGGTTAAGGAAAAAATTAACGAAAAGAGATTATCCATTTTACTATGGCAGATAATCAATAATGATAGGATGATATTGAACTAACTCCCGCAGTTTTCTCGCAATGTGATATAATACTTCTGGATATACATATCATTTAGTTGAAGACAAAATAAATATCGGAGTAAAAAGTGTAAACACAAAAAAAATTACCTTTTTCATAGTTTGGGAACATGGCAGTCAGGACTGAAATGATCAAAGCTACTAAACAAAACAAGAACAACATGATAATGTGCTTATCATTTTGAAATTTTAACAATAAAAATGTTATTTGTAGAAGACTCGTCAGATGATGGAGTTTTTAATGAGATCTAAAAAAAATGGAAGTTTTTCGCCCATAGGAGATACTTAGTAACCAAGGAACTTGACATTGATACCAATAGAAGATGATTTTGAATTATTGAGAAAAGAGTAAACATCATGATGTGATGTAGAAAAGAGCCAGGGAATCCAAGAGCTAACAAAATTTATTAAAATTTCATAATTTGTGAAGGATTTAAGCACTAAAGTAATGGGTAAATAATAAATAGCTAGTAGAATAAATGGTTACAATAAAATTGCAAAAGAAGCAAATTGGTATCGTGAGCGGTTGACAAGCAAGAAGGAGCATATGTCAATCAATGAGCCACATCGAGTGTAGGTATAAGTCACAGCACTTTACAAGTGAGGGAACAAATTGGTGGATCAAGAGTGGGACTCCATTGGATGGGGGCAAGATCAAGAATAGGATAGTTGTTGCACTTCACTAAAAAGGAACAAGATAGTTGCAACTAGTAGTAATGATAGCAATTTTAAATGATCAATATTGAGAGTGTGTTTGGGAGTGAGATTGGGATACGACATTTGCCATGTCTCGTCATGGGAAAAGTCGCGAGAGAATAGAGAAGAGGAAAGACTTACGACTAGGGATAACTTACCCTTTTATTCTAAGATAAATAAGAAGATTGTTATGCTTTATGCACCATAAATACACTATATTTATGATAAAGAATTCAATAAAATATTATAAGGCACTCCAAATAATGTGCACCAAGCTCCATTACACATGGATAGCTTTCATATTTAATACAATAATTGCTAACATCATGCATGTTAATTTTGAAAATACTTTAATGAAGCTAAAATCTTCTTCTTAGCATTAGCATAAAATTATTCTAACCCATTACTATGATGCGGAATGTGTATAACACTTACCAGTACCCATAACTATCAACATCTTTTTTTGAAATCTTATCAAAATTCCTTGTTTTTTTTAATTGAAATATTAGAGCGCAAATTTGTCTTGACAATTGTTAATCGTTTAATAGTCTAGCCTCTTCATTTGCTTCATTATTTTGAAATTAAATACCAATAAATGCAAATTATATTTCTTTTTTTAGGTATAAAAATACCTCATCATTTTATAATTACTTTAGTCATTAGCAAAAGATTTGTATTTGCCCCAAACCTTTATTTAACTAGGCTCAGAGCTGAGTGGAACAAATTATGAAATTCATGGTGAAGTATTCCTAATTTGATCAAAAGTTTTAAACCACAACATTCTTAGCAAATGAGAACTTGGGGGATTGAAGATTGTTGACTCTTCTTTAGAAAAAGGGCTCAAGTAACTTTGACTTTAGATCAAGCAGTATCAAAGTTAAGGTTCTCAACATCCTTAATTTATAGTGTTGACAAAGAGCAGCTACAAGAAGACTAGAGAAATTCTTAAGGAATTTCTCCCCTTAAAATAAGGAATACAACCATATCAATACAAGGGAAAGTAGCATCAAATGACTTGGCAACCTAAGCCACTCACTTATAACAACAATGGATGTGTTGATAAAGATTTTTAATAAATAAACAAATGATGAATAAAACAATGAGAAAAAAAGAGAAATTATAGATGATGAAGGCTTGAGACCCATCTCATCTCTTGAAGAAGCAAGTGAAAATTTTCAAGTTAGAGGTCAGAAATAACACCTCAATTTATGATCTTTAAATAAATACTAAAAGATTGAATGAATATGTCAACAAAATTAAGACCCGCCTCAGTCTCTACCAGTATGCTACCCAAAAAAATGTCACTTTTGCCTAACCAAAATTTACTAAGCAAACATTTGTCTGGAAGAATACTCCTCTTCAAAAAACGGGAAAAATTTTTCACCTCGTAACACTGCAAGATGTGCACCTACGAGACTATTACCTGTATGGGGTATGAAGAAAATAGTTCTATGAAGTGGCACATACTTCATGAAGAATAAGGCCAAAGCAAACAAAGCATAGAACATAGTATAAAGTACAAAAAAAAGCTCTCAACCTTAGTATTGTAATGAAGATCTCTACACTTATGAAGTACAATTTAGGGCTACACTTCATCTCCAATGAGCTCCGACTCTTCCATATCGCAAAAACAGAGCAAGTAGTCTAGCCTTGGTCATAGAAAGAAAGAGAAAATCTCAAAAGAAGCCTCAAAACAGCAAGGAGGCACTTCAAAGACCAACGGGAGGAAGACAAAAAATCGCCATAGGATTCTCCAAAAGAAAGCTTAAACCATCCACTTCTAGATCAAAACTTTAGTGTAGTAATTACCAAAATAGATGATCCCAACACAAAAAAAAAATGTTGAAAACTTCAAACACAACCTCTCCTGAATAAATTTAAAAAAAGAATAAGGGATAAAAAATGGCTGCTTCTCTCAACTCAAGTAATATATTGAAAGCAATCCAAAGTCTATAATCGATTCTATCCTTGATGAAAATGGTAAAGATGATAGAAAAGAGATTGTGAACTACCATTGATGTACGTTGAACTTATTTACTTTGTGTATTCAAGTTAAGTAGTGAGTGATTAATGTCAGCAAAGGTGTCGGGAGTCAAAAGAATATAATATATGGTCAAATAAGTATTTCTAGCCCAGTGAAATTTCTAGCCAGCAACAACGACCAAACCTTCTATCCATAAAACTTAAACTTCAATGTCTAAAAGGATTAATCAAGCACATTAGTAGCTAATAAAACTCAAGCCAAAGCGCAACTAAAGACATAAAATAGTAGAATAAAGGCAAACCCAATGATACACCAAAAATATATGCATATTTAGACCTATATTTTATACTCATTTTTAGTGATATTGCGCTTTAAAGGATAGTTTTTTTCATGTTGTATTGCAGACTGTTGATTTTTTAAGACTTGAAGCAGAAAGAAAGCAAAAAGTATGAAATTTAGAGTCAAAATGACGTTTTTTAAGAAATACTCAGCGCTGACGGCGCCAGGATGGGCACCGACGACGTAGATCTACAGAACAGAGGTCGGACTATCCTCAGCATCGACGGCGCCATTTAACAGAGAGTTCACTGGCCGCTGGCGCCGATGGCGTCAATGTCGGTGCAAAACCTGTTTCTAGAAGATTCGACGAATTTGGATGCTTTTTAAAGAGTTTTTGGATGCACCTATTGGAAAACCGACATTAGGCTCTATTTAGAGCGGAAATTGATCAGAAAAGACCCTCTTCGCCCCCCTTCGACCGCTTTTCACTCTCTTCCACGATATTCCACATTCCCCACTGCCACTTAGAGTCCATTAGTCATTTATTTCTTTAGAGTTTTGAGTTTTTGTGATGAATTTAAGTGTGAATTTTTCTTTAAGAGTGTTAGAGAGGGAGATAAGTGAGAGATTTATTCTTGCTACATCTTCTAAGAAAAGCTACAAGGGATTTGTTTTAAGAAAGAGTTCCAGATAAGTGTTGTTTGTTTATTATTGTTTTATTGTTTGTTTATTATTGTTGTATGAATTTTTTTTTATATATGAAATTTGTGTTTTGTTGTATCTTTCTCATGAAGTCTGAGTAGTTTCTTTTATCTTTCTCCCTACTCTGAGATATGGTGAAATGAAGATATAATTTTGGATGTGCCAATTTTAAAAAAATATAAAAAAAATTGTGATGATTTTTCAACTTTGTTCTTAATTTACTTTTCGATCTGGTCAATTGAATTGTTAAAATATGTTGTGAAACATATAATCCGGAAAATTGAGTATGAGTTCTACAACAAGAGTGAGAATCACATTTAATTCCATGAAGAATTATTTCATTCATGGAATTAAGTGTAAACAAATAGGGAAATATATTTTGTTGGGTGTAGAATTGAAGATTTTAGGGTGACAGACTAAAATCCCCAATTCGGTCTTAGTATTTAAAAACTAAAGCGAGCATTAGCCTTCAGAGAAAGTGAATTGAAAGCTCTAGAGTGAGAGTCAGTATCCTCCCAACCTAACCACAGATTTAGAGACTAAATCTGAGATTAGTCAATGGTTCTCTATAACACTAAATCAGAATAGAGAATTAAAATTGCTCATATTTGGCACAATACATATTTAAACCATTTATCTCATCTCATTTTACCAAAAACTCATTTTAGTGGAGAAAGATGTTTTTTCATATCAGAAAATTTCATCACATAAACATAGTTTAGTAGTTAAAATTTAAACTTTACATTTTAGTTTTGCTAGTAGTTAATAATTTAGTTCTGATAGTGTCTCAAACAATTCGAAATTAGTGACAGTAATTTTATTTAATTTCTGTGAATTTTCTAGTTAATTTATCATTTCAAATTTAAATCTTCCTTGTGGGATCGATATTTAGGGCTTAAATAGAAAGTCTTAAATTACTTGATAACGATACGTATACTTGCGTAGAATCTCAACATAAATTGCTTAAATTTCTTATTCATAAAATAATATATCAAGTTTTTGGCATCGTTGTAAAGCGGAGTCAATTTTATAAGTTTTACACAACTATATTTTCGGGATCACCCAACAATGAACCATGCTAAGGAACTAAATCAAACCAGCAACATTGAAAGAAATAACTAGTTCTTTATAAGGATTATCAGCATAGGCATGCTCAAAATAATATATATATAAAAAAAAGAAAAACTAAAAAATCTACAACAACAACAACAAAGCCTTAACCCCACTATGTGGGGTCGGCTACAAGAATCTTTTTTCTCCATTGCATCATATTTAGTGTCATATTTTCATTTAGTTCTAATAAATTAAAATCATTTTATATACAATAAGCTCAAGTCTTCCTATGTCCACCTATATCTTTCTTAACATAAGTCGAATCTAAAACATCTACTCTCCTAACTATATCATCAGATAGTCGACGTTTAATGTGACCAAACCCAAACCATCGAAGTCGAAGATGACTTTCTCTAATTTTGTCAGTCACAGAAGCTACACCAACCCTATCACGGATATATTTATTTCGCATTTTGCCTCTAAGTGTAAAGTCATTCATCCATCTAATCATTCTCATCTCGACAACACTTAACTTAGAATTATGCTTCTCTTTTAAATGCTAACATTCAGTGTCATAGAGCATTGGAGGTCTCACCACCATCTTATAAAATTTTCCTTTCAGTCTAAGAGGCACTTTTCTATCACACAAAAGGCATGAAGCATTCATCCACTTCAACCAACCAACCTGAATTCTACTATTAACATCCTTCACCATCGCTTTAAACAACAAACCTGAGATATCTAAATTGTTCACAACTTTTAATAATTTGATCACCCAAAATTACACTTCTGTCACTAGAGCTACTACTAGTCACTAGAGCCTAGAGCTACTACTACTAAAATTACATGCCAAGTATTCAGTTTTAGTTCTACTCAAATGAAGACCTTTAGTGTACAATAAAAAAAAATTGCTAACATAATACGAACTCATGTAAAATCAGATTTTAAATTATTAATTTCCATCAAAAAATAGTTGAGTAAAAAAAATGCAAGAATAAGATCAAACACAAAAACAAAGAAATTACCATTCCATAAACCATAGAAGAAAGTTCTTTGTCAATTTAACCCCAAAAGAAAATCAAATTTAAGAACTAGGAAAAACTCGGAGAGAATGCATAGAAGGCAGCAAAAAGTTTTTCAAGCCCCTTCAAAAACACCAAATCCATATCACTTAGGGTGCGTTTGGGGCAGCTTGTGCGTTTTAGGATAAAAAGTTTATCATAAAACGCTGTCCGCGGGTCCACAATAGGGTTCGACCCGCGACCTGCGTTTAATGTAAAAATGGAACCGCATTTTTTGATAAGCGAACAAAACACGCGAACCAAACGGTACCGCAACGTTTTTAAAAACGCTCCTCGCACTTATAAGCTGCCCTAAACGGGCCCTTAATCAGAACCAACGAATTCTTATTGCTGGGTAGTAAAAATTTAATGTTGTTCATCAATATCCACATCATCAAGCACCACAATCATGCAAACAACGCAAGAAACCTCTTCTGCAGAGAAATAAACACGATAAAGGAATCAAACCAAAAAACAAAAGCATTGTCTGTAATCACCTCTGCTCCATATGCGAGCAGCAGCAACACTAGCGCTTCCACCTAAGCATATACAGTTCTATTTATATTACTCATTGTACAAACCAAAACTTACTTGAAAGTGATAATATAAAAAAGTTACTTTTCAGTCTCCTGTCATCTTCTTCCTCCACCTAAAGGTTTCTACATTGTCAACACAAAAACTATAAAAGTAAGTTCTCTATCAATTCATCCTCAATGCAAAATCAAATACAAAAACTGAAGTTTTTTTCTGAGGGAATGAAGAGACGGCAACCAAGCGGCAATCATGCTTTGCGAGCATAAATCTAATTAGAATATATCTTAAGTTCATTAACCTTAGTCTCAACCACAGAAGTATCCACCTAAATTAAGTTTTACTTTTGATAAACAAGCTACCATGTATTGCAAGCATAAGAAATGCAAACGAAATACATTTATAACGGGACTGCAAATTCACAATTAATTAGGAAAACATTTTTTTTTTAATAACTCCAACAAAGGGAAAAAATAATCAATATAAGAAAGCACTCGATCCGTTGAGAGACCGAACCTCTATAGCCAGATAAGCTGTGCAGACATTCTGCCATGACTGAACACAGAAGAAAAATAAACAAGGAATTTTAGGGCATTAAACCAATCCGTAACCAGAGTCCTCGAGCTTCCCGCTGCCCACCGACTACCGCTTCGCCCTCTCCCTCGAGCTCAAACGCTTGCTCGCTCGCAACTGTGCTTTTTCGCGTTCGTCTCTCTCTTAGGTCTCTTCTGCTCGCTCACGCTTGGTATAATTGTGTTATTGTTCAGTTACATTTATTATGTATTATTAAGTTAGGTCTCTTCCCACCTTGCCGCATTCGCCACCGCATTCGCCCGTAATGGGAACCCTTGCTTATTTAACACCTTGCTTATTTAACATTACACCCGGGCGCCGGTGTAGCGGCCCTTGCACAATTTTCACTGTATTCAGGTTATACAACGCGTCACTTCCAAGGTGTACTAAGATTTTTAATATTATAAGTGTTTATGTTCCTCAAGTATGTTTAGATACATGGTCTAAAGATAAATTTTGGAATGACTTAAAAGACTTAATTCAAATGATACCTCTTGAATAAAGAATTTTTTATTAAATGAGATTTAAATGGGCATGTCGGTAGAGTGGCAGAAGACTTCAGAAATAGTCATGGTGGTTACGGTTTTGGAGTAACTAATGAAGAAGGTAGAGCTATTTTAAATGTTGTTTTAGCGTATGATTTTGTTATTACTAACATTTTATTCAAGAAAAGAGATGAGCATCTTATTACTTATAAGAGTGGATATAATAAAACACAAATTGATTATTTTCTTATGAGAAGAAGATATCGTCACGATTGTAAAGATTGTAGGGTTATTCCAAGTGAAAATTTAAGTACCCAATATCACTTATTAGTTTTAGATTTTAAGATTAAGAGTTGTAATATAAAGAACATCAGGACTCATCATCGTAGGAATAGATGGAGAAACTTAAAAGACACAAATAAAATTATTTTTATGAATAAAATTCAAGATTTCAAAATTTGGG
>NW_018165313.1:239940-259537 GCF_001263595.1 Phalaenopsis equestris | reverse complement strand
GAAAAGATAAAATATAAGAAGTTATGTTATAAAAATTGGTTTAAATGTAAAAGCTTAGAAAACTGGGAAAAATATCAAACGGCCCGCAGAGAGTCTAAAAGAACAATCTGTGACGCTAAAAATTCTGCTTTTAATGATTTTTATAATAAATTAGATACTAAGGATGGGGAAAAATATATTTATAACAAGTCAGACAAAGAGAAAAGAAAAGTAAATAATTAACTCAAGAGTAATAAAGATGAAAATCAAAAAGTGATTTTTTTAGAAAAAAATATTCAACATAGGAGGGTGAGTTATTTCGGTAAACTTTTTAATAAAGTTTCTAGCAATACAATCGACCTTATTGATCTTCTTATCGTTAATAATAATAAGATGTTTCATTTTTACTGTCGCATTAGTAAAAAAGAGGTTGAGGAGGCTTTAAAGAAAACCAAGGGTGGAAAGTCTGTAGGACCTGATGATATCCCAATTTAAGTGTGGAAATATTTGGGAGATTTGGGTGTTTCTTGGCTTACTAAACTCTTTAATATTATTTTAAAAACTAAAAAGATGCATGAAGAGTGGAGGAAGTATTTTGGTCCCCGTTTTTAAGAATATAACGGATGCACAAGAGTGTGCAAATTATAGAGGAATTAAGTTGATGTGTCATACTTTAAAGTTATAGGAGAGGGTAGTTGAACATAGGTTAAGACCCATCACAAAGATTTCTCATAATCTCATAATCAATTTGGATTTATTATTTGGATTTATTTCGGGCAGGTCTATTATGGAAGCTATACATTTATTAAGAGGTTTGATGGAGAAGTTAAAGATAATAAGAAGAATCTGCATTTGATTTTTATTGATTTAGAAAAGGCTTACGATAAGGTTCTAAGAGATATCTTTTTGAGATTTCTTGAGAAGAAAGGTGTTGATATGACTTATATTCAAGTCATTAAAGATATGTATACTAGAGTTGTGACTTGTGTTCAAACTGAAGGAACATTGACCAAATATTTTCCTATTTTTGTTGGATTACATCAGGGATCGACTTTAAGCCCATACCTTTTTGCTTTAGGTATGGATGGTCTTACTGGACATCTACAGGAGGATTTACCTTGGTGTATGTTTTTTGTTGATGATATACTTCTCGTGGATAAAACGAGAGAAAAAGCCCATGAAAAAACTTGAATTATGGAGGTCTACATTGGATTCTAAAGGCTTTCATTTAAGTTGAACTAAAACTGAATACACATAATGTAATTTTAGTAGTAATAGCTCTAGTGACAGAAGTGTGACTTTGGGTTATCAAATTTTTAAAAGGAGTGAACCATTTAGATATCTTGGGTCCGTTGTTCAAAGCGACGGTGATATAGATGGGGATGTTAATAGCAGAATTTAAGTTGGTTGGTTGTAGTGGAGAAATGTTTCGGGGCTTTTGTGTGATAGAAAAGTATCGCTTAGGCTGAAAGTAAAATTTTATAAGACGATGGTGAGACCTGGTGAGACCTGCAATGTTGTTATATGGCGTTGAATGTTGGCCTTTAAAAGAGAAGCATAATAATAAGTTAAGTGTTGTCGAGATGAGAATGATTAGGTGGATGAGTGGTTTTATACTTAAAATGTGAAATGAATATATGGTTGGTTTAGCTCCTGTAACAGACAAAATTAGAGAAAGTCGTCTTATATGGTTTGCTCACATTAAACGTCGACCATATGATGATCCGATTAATAGAGTAGATGTTCTATATTCGACTTGTGTTAAGAAAGGCAGAGGTAGACCTAGGAAGACTTCGGCTTATTGTATTAAAAATGATCTTAATTTACTAGAACTAAATGAAAATATGACACTAAATAGGATACAATGGAGAAAAAGAATTCATGTAGCCAACCCCACGTGGTGGGATCAAGGCTTTGTTGTTGTTGTTGTTGTTATATAATTATTATGTATTATTAGTGTATTATTATGTATTTGTACACTATTTATGTGTTATAGAACAAAATAATTTATTTAGATATAAGAATAATAAAATTTATGACAAATGTAAGTCCATCGAAACCAAACGCACGAACCCGAAGAAATATTTCTTCCAAAAAATATTTCTTCCAAAAATCTTAGTTGCATGCCTCCGGAGCTGCGAAATATTTCTTCAGCTAGCAATAAAACAGTAGCGACTCTATCGGGTGCGAAATAATTTTATGAAAGCTGTCGGAAAATTAATCGAGTTGTATTTCAGGTCGGGTCGCACGCAGAGTTTTATTTTTTAGCATGAAACATTCAAGCTTCAATTAAAAGTCATTTAGAGTTCTGATTTCAACAAACATATAGTCAAACTGATCGATTCAATGAGACGAACCTAATGATATCAAAGTTCGTCATTCAAATCAAGCTCCGATCAAGTGATTAAATCATTCTTGAAAGATTTCCGGACACATTTGAAAGATCAAACGAATGTCGAATTCAGCGAGTTTATAATCGAATTGAGCGTCTTGACAAGAGGAATCCAACGAGCCAAGATTGCTCAATTTTAGTATCGTCAAGGTACTCAAATGTCCATCAAACGCCATCTGATTGAGGGAAGCTCTCCGGACCATCCGATCAAAATGGTTCATATTTCTGCATTAATTGTACCCAAAACAATATAAATAGAGTTCCACCCCTCACATGAGGGGGAGGGGGGAGGCTTGAGAGAGAGCTTGAGACTTTGAGAAAGAGCTCAAGTCCAACATCATCCCTGTCATCGTCGACCTCTGTTGACCGCCACCAATCGTCGGTGATCACCGCCGACCTCTGTCGACCACCACTAGCCACGCCCCCCGCCGCCCACCTCCGATCACCGCTCACCTCTGTCGACCACCGCCTACCGTCATCGACTGTTGTCGACCACCGCTGACATTTGTCGACCACCACCGATTGTCGGGGACCACCGCCGACCATCATTGACCACCGCCGATCACCGCTGACCGTCATTCACCGTCGATCATCGCCAACCACCGTTGACCGGACACCGTCAGGCGACGCTGTAATCTGAAAATCTAGCAACTCTTTCTCTTCTGTGGGATAAGGTGTCGCTATAATCATCAACATATAGTGAATTTTTATAACTGGGCCAGACCCCGTGGTTTTTACCCTTTACGGGTTTTTCACGTAAAACTTATGGTGTCATCACAAGTTGTTTCACTTTCATCTGAGTGTGTGCTGAATTCTCGTGCAATGCTAAGACGATAATCCATTACTCTACCACTGCAAATTTTCTAGCACGCATCAGTTTGGTGTCGTCTGTGGGAAACGAGGTCCCATTCGACATTGTCTTCAACTCTAAAACACTGAGCCCCTACTTCATTTCCCAATGAAGTACTTCATCCAACTGACGAAGGAACGTCTTTCACGTCATGAAGATCTTCTCCAATGAATTCTTCAATGTGGGAGACAACCTTCACTGCAGTCTCGAAAGGTCGTTCACGTCAACGTCCCGGGCACGATTGTATTAGGGTTGCCTTCTCACATCTTATTCAGACACGAAGTATTTCACAACTTCTTTCAAGCTAGGGGGTAACCATCACTGCAGTTCCGAAAGGATCGTTCCTGTTAACATCCCGGGCATGACTATGGTGGGGAAGTCATCCCACATTTCATTCAAATTACAAGTCTGCGAGAGTTGATCCTGTATTGGGGGCAATATTCATCACAAATAACACTTTCTCAGTGCCCCTCATCATACTGTAGTTCTTCTTCAATTAGAACAAGAAGCTAATCTCTTTAAAGCCTGATACATGGGTTGTTTTACAAGCTCACATGGAAAACGCCCACGTTGGAGGGCAGCAAAAGATTCAAAAGCATCAACTAACAAGATGTCAAACATTTTTCTTAAGTATGAAAGCAGTCATATTTTCATGAAAACATACTGTCCATTGTGACCTACGCCCTAGTCTCGAGAAACACAAATCATCTCTGACACCTCATTCTAGGATTACTCTATCCCAAGGGGACTCAATTTGACCTCTTCCATTACAGGCTATGATCGTCAAGCAAAAGCTTCTACATACAGCCTCAGATAGGTCAAAAATCCTTGGTGGATTTCATTCGACCTCTTTCATAACAGGTTACGGTCGTCAAGCAAAAGCTTTGACCAACAACCTAGAAAAGGTCAACCATCCTCAGTGGATTTCATATGACATTGTTACAGGTTAATACCACCGAGCATTTCTGGTTATGCAACTCATAACTGGTTTTACATCTTCAATGGATTCTCCTTTCAACTATGCCTCTGGAAGTCAAGCCCAAAGGGCAAGACCAGATAAGAAGCTACCATGCCGTTGGAAGACGAACCCAAGAAGGTCTTCACTGAAAAACCTCAAAAGGATACAAGCCTTAGAAGGTACCGGTTCAAACTCCTATAAGACATAAGCCTGAGAGGGCAAAAATTCAGTGGGCACGCGTCTTAAAAGGTACGCATTTCTATATTTTATGAAGTATGTTTACTAACTTTAATTGCAGAATTTTGCACGATTAAGATGCCACATATATATTATCATCATGATTGAAAATGTTACAAATACCAACATATACTTGTACAAGGGTTGCAACAAATCAACTCTTCTTAGAGCAGAGTCGGCATCCTCTCCCCAAAATTTCAATACTTCTGATGATCGTCAGGGGGTCTCCAAATATTTCCACCAGATAAGCATAAAAATCTTCCCCTCAAAGCGCTGCGGAAAAACTACAACATGTCTTCATCACCTTTGAAATACACCGCAACAAGAAAGAAAATATCGTTGTTTGGCTGTTAGGCAGGACGGGGACGACTTTCCTTTTTATCGCAACTGTTTGCCGCAGCTCATCACTGCAACTCTTTAATGCAGCTCTTCACCACAACACTATGTCGCAACACTTCGTCGCAATAAGGCACTGCAACCCTTCTCTGCAACTCTTCACCGCAACTCGACACCGCAACTCTACACTGCAACTCTTCACCGATACGCAGGATGACTTTTGTCTTCTAGGGAAATCATGGTCCCAAATGATAGTCTTGATGCACTTCACCACGATGCAACTCTACAACGCCTCGCCACGACGCACTGCCACAACGCATCGCATCGCCCCGAAGCCTCACCGCCACGCACCACTGCAACTTGTCGGCGTGACACATTGTCGCATTGCAATATTTCCCCACCACAACATCCGGTCGCGACGCTCCTTTGCAGCGTCGCTGCGACGCACCCTGCAATGCGTCGTTGAGGCACATCACCGTAACGCCTCATGTCGCCCCAACGTCCCGTCGCAACGCGTCGCGCCCCCGCGTTGCGTTGCCGTAAAATGTCGTCGCAGCACATCACCACAATGTGTCGCCATGATGCACCTCAGCATTGCATCCTCGCGACGCTCTATCTCCACGCGTCGTCGCAACACGTCGCCTTGGCACACCGCCGCAACACAACACCCCACCGCGACGCACGATCGTGACGTGACCGCGATGCACTGCCGCAACACGTCGTCGCAGCACATCTCGCAATGCGTCACCGTGATGCACCACCGTAGTGCATCGTCATGATTGTTGACCTCATTTTTGGTTAAGGTCTAGTTTTTTCCTCTTTAGTCCCGGATGACTACTTTCCACATATTGGTCCTGACCTCTAACACTTAGTAGGTGGGGTCAATATGGAGGAGCTCAAGGGGAGTCCCTCATAGGATGGTCAGACCTTAGGACTAACCCTGGGAGATCTAGTTTTGGTGGGGCTAGCTTGCACACACTACATTCTCTCGCATGCCCTAAACCCTATGACCCCTTAGGTTGGTCTCCTGACTCCTTTCACAAAGCTCATATGGATGAACATATACCCCTAGTCTTTGGCTAAAAGGGTTACAACCAGCATATTGAGCATCCAAAATGAGTCCTCACATGACTCCTATTGATTTGGTATGACTTCCTGGCTTTTGGTCCATTTTGGCCCAAACTCACCAAATTACCAAAATATTCCTACGACCTCAATCTTTGCCAAAAATCCCAAAATACTCAAATTTGTCAAAAAAATCATCTCAAACCTCTCACCACTACCTAAATTGGCCAAAATTCACCAAAATTACCAAATTCCCAAAATACCCCCAAAATTGCCCAAAATTAGCAAAATGCCCTTCATGACCTAAAAATTCCAAAAAATTCCAAAAATTTTCAAAAATTCCAAAATCATCACAAATATTCCCAAGTTCAATTTTTAATCATCAATTTGAGCCAATTTACCCAAATTAATCCAATTTGACCAAAAGCCCAAATTTTCCCTTAAAGGCCCAAATGCCTCCAAATAAACCCCAAATTTGGCCCAATTGGCTCCAATCTTGCCCAATTTCAATTCTAAATCAAAATTCAGCATCCCAAATCCCAATCTAAAAAAAATCCAAGCTCAATTTGACCCAATTTTAAGCTCAATTTTACCTAAATAAAAAAGCCTCAATTTTGACCATATGCTTAAATCCACTAAATTAGCCCCCCAATTCAATTCAAAATCACTTGAACCCGCAATTCAAAATCACTTGAAATTCTTCCAAAACCTTTATGACATATTCCTACACCAAACTCAACATTCAATTAGTTCAAATTCAACCTCAATTTCAAAAGCCTAAGCCCACCACATTTAATTTCAAAAGCCCAAATCCAAAGCCCACATGACAATTCTTTCTCTTCATCATCCATTTGATTAAAATCATTCCTAAAGTCCTAAATTTAAAATAAAATCATTCCAAATCAAGAATCATGTCAAACTCCACCAAAATATTTCATAATTTTAAAAAATCTCTCCTCATGAAAGTTGACCAAGCCAAGGACAAGTTGTGAAGCCACTCTCAAGCCATAGGTGAGTCATGAGAGTCATGTCGCATCACCATACTATTAGTGGTAAGAGGCCAAGCCACTTTCAAATATCCTTAAGATTCTTTTAACCCCTCCCATGAATTACTCTAACCCATGTTTAGCCAAATCTCTTTGGATAGAGACCTCAACATGTTGATTAAGCTGACCCATATGATTTCCCTCAGCACCCAAACAAGCCTTGGTGGTTGAGTCCAACCCAAACCAATGCCTTGACCCAAATTAACCCAAATTAACCCTTTTCACATTCCATTTTAATTCAATGCCTTTACACATGTCCAACCCCAATTGACTTCACCAAAATCAAGCCCTGACCTCCTTGAGTCAAATGGTGACCTGAGCCTGGCCGGCTAACCACCTAGGCTGCCGGAAAAACCACCCCCAAGTGCTCTCCCATGGCCAAAACTCAAAATTAAAGCCATCCAAGTTGTATCATCCCAATTGGATTTTTTCACATTGTTGGCATCCACATAAGCAACTTAAAGCACCCACTAATTGCCTCTGGTGGCCTCTCCTTCCCCATCTATTTAAACCCCCCTCCATTGGCAAACCAAGAGAGCTTGAATTTTCTTGAGGAGACTCTATCAAATTGCTTCCAGAACTTCCTTAAGACCTCTTGAGCTTAACCCAACCATCCTTGGTCAATCTAGCCCTCTGCTCGAGCTTAATTTTGGAGCTCAAATTCAAGGCTGAAACAGGATACCCCCCAAACCTCCACCAAATACAAATTAATTACACTCACACCATCCCCACAGCAAGAGAAGAAGATTCCTCACAAAAGCCCCATCACCAAACCACCCTAGGGTGGACTTTGGTCAACACCCCAAATCTGGGTCTAGGCAATTCACCACTGCTTGAGGCTCCATCCCTAGGCTCTTTGGAACCCCACGAAGCTTCCAAAAGCATCCAATTGAGGCTTCCCCTCTTGGACCAAGGTATTGAATCTAAACCCTAAATCGAGCTTCATTTAATTCTCCATGAGCACAGAGTTGATTTAGGGTTTGATTAACCGTATGGATGCGTGCGTCTCATCAAGACGAGTCGATATGAACAAACCTCACTTGATTTGGTTGAGTATCGAGAGAGATATTAGGGTTTGAAGGTGGACGGTTCTCGGGCTATAGGCTTTGGGGACGATGACCTGTAGCTGTTGGATCGTGTGTTTATCAAATGGAAGGCTTTGATTGCGCCGAACAGATAGAGGGTTCGAAAAGGCAGGCTGACAGGGCAAACACGTGGACGGCGGCATCTAATGGGAGCATGCCACGTGGAGCTTAGGAGCTGTCGTAGAATTGTGTGGCGCCGCGTGGATAAGTAGAAAATTAGGGAATTCTTTGAATTATTTAATAGCCAGAACTTCAAAAATCCATAAGTTGGTGTAGGAAAATCACAAAAAAAAATATCTACTTGCTCGGTGACAGATAAGAACAATGTGGAAATATTTTCATGTCCATTTGATGCATATTTTATTTTTAATTAATTAAATAGTATTTTCCTTATTTTGATTCTCTATTTGCATAAGCATTTCACCATGACATGGGACTATAGAGCTTTTGATGTCTCTGTTGTCAGACATCTTCCCTGATTTTTCCAAGGTCAGAGGGCATCTCTAATTAGAGATATCTAATTTTCAAGTTAATGACCCCTGTTTTGGTATAAAAATTATAATAATTAAAATACTCATCTGAAAAATACAAAACTTATTTTGGTAGGTTCACTGTGGTCAGAGGATCCTAGGAAAAATATAAAGTTGGTTTAACTCATTAAAAATAATTCTTTTTGTCACCAACCCTTAAAAATGAAATAAAATTAATTTGGAGTGATTATAAATGCAAATGTCATAAAAATCATTCTCCAATGTAATTTAATGTTAGAGGACGTCCTCATAAAAATTTCAAGCCAATTAGAGTTAATTTGATCACTCAAATGGATTAATTAAGAGAAATCACAATTTTTTGCATTAAAATAATTCTAATAATTAAAATTAAACTAAAAAAAATCACCAAATTAGTTTTGGGAACTTCTTATGACGAGAGGAACCTAAGAAAAATAGAATTTGAATTAAAATAAAGTCTTCATTTTTAAGCTATTTTTAAGCCTTTAAATAATTAAAAATTAATTAAAATCATAAAAATTGAAAAATGATCAAAACACACTAAAATGTCACATTTGGTTTTGTGATCACTTGGGACCAACTAAAATAATTTTCCTAATTTTCTAAGTCAAGATATTAATTTTAAAGACTTAAAAATAAATTTTCTCTAATTTTTCACTAAAATAATTCTAATAATTAAAATATAAGCCACAAAAATCTGAAATGTATTTCTTTGGGTTTCCTGGACTCAAAGAGATTTAATAAAAATATAAAACTTAAATTTTCAATTAAATGTTACTTATATTTAATTAATGCTCAAAACTAACAAATAATTTTAATAATTAAATTAAACCTCTAAAATCATGAAAATTGGTCCAAGTGCTCCTCTGACCTAGGTGAACCTACAAAAAATTTTCTTGACGATAGAGGTTTTATTTTGGTTGAGTTATTAAGTTTTCATTGAAAATCCCTATTTTAACATTAAAAATAATTATAAAAATTAAATAAATTCAGAAAAATCACATTTTTCTCATCTGATGCTTTAATTAACCCATAAGTGAGGTAATATAAAATTTTCAAGTCATTTGAATTTAATTTAATGAATTATAGGGTGTTAAGACCTTAGGGGCAGAAGGGTGATTTTGGAATTTAAGGATTAATTAATATTTAGGCTTAACTAAAGGGCTAAATGGGCAACAAGGGATCTTAATTGATATGTTTTGATGATTGGAATATATAAGGGGTAAGTGGTAGAAACCAATTCCATTTTGGTGTTATAAAGGATAAATTTGTAATTTATTAAAATTAATGAAATTTGGAAGAGTATTTAAGTAAGGAGATATTAAGGTGAGAGGTTTGATTTTGGAAGATCACAACTCACTGATTTTAAGCCCAACTAATGGTTTTGAGGTGATTTATAATTCATGATAATGATTAAGAATATAAACATTAAAAAATCATTTTTCTTAAAATTGTAAATCTACCTATTAAATCTTAAGGGCTTAGTAGTGAACTAGACTTAACTTATAATTAATTTGAAATCTGTCTAAAAAGGTTTAGAAAATAACTTATAATTAATTTGAAACCTTTCAAAACATTACAAGCTCATTCTAAAATCAAATTAATTAATTAAGTCAAGTTGCCCCTAGGGGTCTTTACCTATATAACTCATAAGTGAGATATCAAGTGATGATTACCCCACTTAAGGGATAATCAAAACATTAAAATTCACTAAGCATAAGGGTATTTGTTGGATGAACTACATAAGAAACACAATAAAACCAAAACAAACTAAAGACAATTCCAGAAACTATGAAATGTCTAGGGTATTACTCGAGACTTCTTCATGATCCTTTGGAAATCTTGAAAGACAATTGGACTTATTATGATTTGCTTAATAGAATCTTCCTCAAATTTTGGAATCACTAAAATATGACATAGGATCTGGTAGACACACCTCAAACTGTACTCTCTACTTTTACTACAAGCATGCTTTAATTTCTGCAAAAAATATATATGTCTTGCAAAGATACTAAAGTTTCTGGTGGAGGAACGAGAAGACTCGTCAGACACGCTTTTACAATTTACAGTACGTTTTTTCCTGTATTTTATACACTGTACTTTTATGCTTACGAACTTGCATTCTAAATAACGATGTCACCATGTATGAAACCCAAAACTGTTAGAATAGCCACAAAACTGAAATCAAAACCAAAATTAAAATCAATCAAGATAAAATTCATCGCCACAATATTCAAAATATAAAACAACTCAAAATTTAATCACAAACTTCACAAAAAAAATTGCAACTAAATTAAAGCATCTCTTTCAGATGATCGGGAATCCCTCGGAGGATGTAACCTACGGTTGCTAACAAAATTTCCCACGGTCTAAATGAAAGTATGAAAATCATTAAGTTGAGTTTAGTAAATTCATTTGGACTAAGTGAATCCGATAGAAAATAGTGGTGTCGGAACGAGAGAACTATAGGATCCTAACCGGTGTCGCTCTAACCAACTTTAATATGCCCCATAATATTTAAAGAACCATAACCATAGGGACATCTGATTTGACATCATAACCTGACACATTAGATAATTTAAACTTGCTACAACGAGGAGCTTGGAGCTAGCATTACAGACAGCACAGTCATCTTTAACAACAAAACATATCTTCACTAGCTAAACCAATCTTTAGAATTAAATAAAAAATTCATATGATTTCGAGGTTGTTTGCTTATGCAACATAAATCTTCAATTTATCTTTAGACCTTTGTATAGCTCTGCTATACAATTTAAGTCCTAACCTGCTTTAGGATTCCGAGGTTGTCGTCGGTCACGACCTAAATCCACATATCTTCCAAGCTATTTGTGTGATAGTTTCACGTGAATATAAGCCCTAATTAATAAAATTGACAGAATGAAACATTCAATAATTTTAATCTCCAAAATTGAAGCCAAACCATAGGATAGCTTGGGAGTCACCGAGGTTCTCCTCCAGATTTATTACATCTCCTAGTTCTTCCTCATTTGGATTCCAAAATAAAATATTCTAGATTTGAATCATTCTCCTTTCACACCTCTTTGTCGATCTCATTGAAAAGTCCTAATCCTTTGACCTCTTTGAAGATAATATCCTCTGATTTCTATCGAGAGTTTTCTTAGGTGACTTCGATTATCTAAGATGTAATTAACTATAAGGGTTTGTCCTTATAGGAAACATTCCCGAACCAAGCTTAATATAAATTTTATTTAATTCTTCGTATTAAATATGAGAATTTATCGGATAAAAAAACTTGTCTGCATAACATAAAATAGTTTTGCAGACTTAAACAGATGTCATATAATCTTTAGTTTATTTAATCGAGCATTCACTAGTAAGAAATGTATCTATCCCTTGGGATATGTGCACTACTTGCGTTATTAAGTTTGTTTATTTAAACTACTGGGGCTATGAGATCGGTTCGGTCTTATATTTTTAAAAATTTTAAATACTAATTTCCATCATAACAGCCGACAACTTCACAACTCCTCAACTTTTTAGTGCCGACAGTGACACTCTGTCACAACGCGTTGTCGCAACACACCGACGCAACACATAGTCGTGACGCACAACGCATCATCACACGACTACGTATAGCCACGATGCACCATCGCAACACATCGCGTTGTTGCAACTCCCCGCCGTGACGCTCCTTCACAACACTCCGCCGCAACGCATTGGATAGTCAACCCCTTTGGATGGTCGCAATGCCCTGCTGCAACGCCTCGCCGCATCGTGTAGCGCTGTCGCATTGTGTAGCGCTGCGGCGTCGCACCGAAGCAATGCGCCGCCGCCACACACCGCGACAACACGCTGCCACGTCGCGCCGCCGCTAGGGGTATAAACGAACCGAACACAAACGAACAGAGCTTGTGTTCGTGTTCGGTTCGTTTGAAATTTAGTTTGTTTGAAATAAGCTCGTGTTTGAAATTTTTTGTGAAGTCATTATTCGTGTTCATTTTTTAACGAATAAGCTGAACATGAGCTGTTCGCGAATGACGAGCCCGTTTGACATCCCCAATATTAAATTAATATATTATATTAATTATATAACTTATATTATATAAATATATAATATCTATATTAGTATATTACTAATGTAGTATATTAATATATTATTATTATTAATTTATTATATATTATAATTTATAAAATTTAATTTTTTAAAATATCATAAATTTTTTATATATAATTATTTTAAATTATTTTATATTTGGAACACTAACGATTTGAACACGAACGAACGCATCACTGTTTGTGTTTGGTTCGTTTAACTAGCCGAATGAAAAATTTTTGTTTACGCTCGTCTCGTTTACTTATCGAACGAATTGAACACGAATACATTGACAAGCCGAACAAGAACTGTTCATGAACAACAAGCTTTTTTTACAGTCCTAAGTATGATCATCTTTTATCATTTTGACTTGAGTTGTTCTAATAGAGTTTGATTTTGCCTAAACCATCTAAATGACCAAAATGCCTCTCAAAAGAGGCATTGAATCCTTCTAAATGAGGGCAAAAAGGTCCTTTCATGACCCCGATGGCTTACAACGTCAAAAACAGCGTCGAAACTGAGTAAAAACGATGTCAAAATGGCAAAAAATCAAGCCTGGAACCAGAGTGGCGCCTAGAGGAAGGGATTGAATGCCATGGCGCTCGCCTATAGCACCTAGGCGGTAAGTTTTCAGGAAACATGCTTGTTTTGGTCTGTTTTGGACGCCTTAGCGCCCGATTATTATTATATAAGAAAGAAATTGCATTAAAATATTATGAAGAAGAAAAAAAAGAAAGAAGATGAGGGCTTATGATGCTCGAGCAGTTGAGGAAGGAGGAGGAAGAGGATTTAGCTAAGTACCTTTGGTCAGGACAAAGAAAAGTGCGAGAGGGGGAGAAAGAGATAGTTACTACGACCGTTGACTGCAAAAATAAGAGCAAGTGTGACAAGGCAACATCCAAACACATCTAAAATCTTAAACAACGAGACATTCGTTGGTGTTGGTGTAATAGTTAGAGTTTCCATATGAAGTTCAAAGTTAACTGTGTGCGCGTTGGAGCACTTTTGAGATGGATGACTACTTTGGAAGTTACACCATTAAGGCAAAATCATGAGAACATTAGACAAAAAAAGAAAATTATCTCAATGGGTGAGAGTTGAAGCTAGTATAAATGTATTAAAGCAATACACCAATTTAAAGATGGAAACTAAGTGTCATACAAAACAAATTATTATACCATGGAAGCCATCCCTTGAACCTAAAAATGGGATAAATTGTTACATGATGTGAGCCGCCTCTTGAATCTATAGGGACCACCCCTAGAAATATGTATGTGTCCGGCTGATAATTTTGAGTTTAAAGAACTTACAAAGACATTAGTTATCTAGGTGAGAGAGATTGTGAAACCTCTTAAATAGAAAAAGCTAAAGTCAAACATTAAGACAAATGTTGTTGTAATGGTTGGAGTTTCTACAAAAAACTCTAAAGTTAAAAGTCCTCACATATAGTACTCCTTGAATGGGTGATATGGTGGGAAGGTATTCCAATGGGACAAACTTGTGAGACCATCAGACCAAAGTGGACAATATCATCGATGAATGGGAATTTGGGATGGTGCATTATAGCCGCACATGGGCGAGCTAATAAACTATTGTTTAGCTTTAAATAAATAAAAAAGCTTAAACTTTTTAATTATATAATTATATTTGACTTGTTCACTCATGAAGATCAACAATAATTATTATGAACATGAAGTCATTTGAAAGCCTTATACAAACATTATGATATTTAAACCCAATTGTATTAAGGAAAAAATTTTAAAATCCATAATTTAATAAATTAATTAAATAAACCAGCATCTAAAAAGATCAAGAGAAAAGAAAAATGACACCGATGCAAGATCAGAAATAAAGAGGAAGTGCAAGACCTCGGAGATGAGGCCCTTGGCAGCACGTGCTTGCCGGCAGCAGGATCATCGAAGGCGACGAAGTTTTGAGGACCTGCAGCAAAGCAATAGACAAGATCTCAATCACCATTTGCAGAGTGGGAGGAGTACTGGTGCCCAGACAAGGTGGTTTGGAAATGTCCTCAAGATGAGCGTTCGCCACCGGCCGAATGCCTGCCGGAATCGTCGCTTAGCCAGTTAGTTCTGACCGACGGGCATTCGCCCCCACCGCTGCCGCCGACATCTCACATTGTGAAACGGCGACAATAGGCATCGATTTTTCTAATTTTTTTAAAATGTATAGGGTTTATCAATTTTTAAAATTTAGCCATACATTAATTGCATCTGAAAAGAGAATGCATACATTACCACAATTAAGAGTGCGTCGGGTCGGCCAGGCTGGCGCAAGTACCAGTGGCAGTGTGCGGTGTTAGGGCAATTGTCCACGAGTGCGCGGGAGGAGGACGATTGGGGGGCCGGTGGTCGCCTGCTTATTGGGTCTTCTTCCGCTGTAGGTGGGGCGGGAGGGACCACAGAGCAGCCGCGTGGCCGCGGCCATCCCCTGTCGGCGCCTCTCTCAGGGATCATGGATGGACAAAATACATGCAGCCAAATTAGGGATCGTCACCACCGCCACCTCCCGCTTTAATAATTTCAACAGCGCGTGTTCATCATGATTTACTCCATTCACTTTCTGGAGCGCGCGCAGGACTTTGAATGAATGCTCAGCCATCTTGCCAGCTACATTTCCGAATTAAGAACTGGACCTGCTACAGCCATGGTAATAGTGCCTTTGTTCTTCTTCTGCGCCTTATTATCAGACAAAATGGACCTTATTATAAGTAGAGAAAGTCGGTCGATCAGAGAATTTTCTCTGTTCGATGCGAGAGGTCAGTCCGTTCGGCATTTCATCGGCCAGCAATGGTGACCACTACAAAAATGAGCCTTTTTCGACGGCTCCAAAATCGACACAAATTATGTATGCCATTCATAAATTTCCCATGGCTTGCTAATTATTTTATTGACGGAAATATCTATGACTTCTCAGTGCTCATAATTTACCGACGACACTAAATTATCATAGTAGACTTTAACTAGGTATCATTGGTATGCCGTCAGCCATGTCCAACAGCCCGCCGTAGAAAGGGTAGCATTACCTTTAGAAAAGTGTACCGCAACCGACGGAAAAATATAGCAGAGCCGTTAGTACATGTTGGTAATGTTGGAGCGGCTATCACAAAAATTGTATTGTGTTGTTCAATTGGAAGCCGTCGAAAATGATCATCATAGATTATGATATCGATTTACCTTCTCTACTATAACCGAAGGGTACAGTTCATAAAAAATTACCATCAATACCCCGTCAAAAGTCCGAGAAAAATTAAAACTTCTTCAATACTTCAATTTCCACACGACACAGTGTACTAATCCTAGCAGTTATTAATCTAATATCACAATATGTTGGATTGGATTATCTTTATGAGATGATGGTCTTTCATTCGTAAAGTTGATTCGAGTATGTCCTCATATTCTTAATGTGTGGTATATTCTCAACATCATCATAGATGTTGATACTACTCTTCTTGGGGAAACAATTTATTTCTTTGCTCGTCACATAAGAAAAAAATAATCTAAATTTATTTGGTGGAAAATATATAAAATCATACTTGAAATAACAAGACATTAATAAATGATTATTAAAAAATTAGTGGTGATTAAATAGTAGTTATCTTTTAAATGAACCACTAAAACAACACTCAATTGGACCCTTCGTAGAGGAGGAAATTAAACACCATGAGAAAATATATGAATTCACCATGAGAAAATATATGAATTCAAAAAAAAAAAAATGAAATTTTTAATCGAAAGAGTTTGTTAAGATTTTTTATAATTATGCTTCACTGTTTTCCTCTAATTATAGGCAAAAGTAAACTCAACGCCAAAATTAAGTTGCGTTAAATAAAAAATTTGGCCGCCATGACGGTAGCAGAACAAAATAAAAGCCATAAGAGACCTCATGAGAATCAAGTAGCTCGTCATTTCCCTTCTAAGGGAACTACGCATGATTATCTCTCAGTAGAGAAAAGGTGCTGTACGATAGGCTAGTATTGTGAAAATGTCCTATAAGCATAGTGTTTATCAAAAACCTCTAGATGCTGGAATGGGAGAAATTACTTATTTTTATTTCTTAATTTTGTCTTGCTATAAGCTCAAAGATTTTTCTCCAAGGATTAGTTTAGCGTGTACTTCAGACAATTCCAGCTCAAATAACTTGTTAACAAAAGCAAAAAAGCCAAAATCAAAATTAACTTCCAAAATTAGACAGCGGTCAAGATGTCTATGGAGTGGAAGGCCTGTCGATGGATGGACTGACTACTTGTGGCATAATATATATGATATATTTATATATATAATCCACGCAGCACAACAGGTCATCATATCCAAAGTGCTTTAATTAATTTGTTGGTTGCGTGCGAGGAAGATAATTTGTTCTTCGTCGCTCTTTACCTAATGCCTTATTTGTTAATGTTTTTGATTGAGAAGAGTACATGCCAACACAACCTAATATTTTACAGGAAATTCACTCATCTCTTTCCACCAAATCCGTTGATTAGGATAGCCCATCGACTGCGACCTCTCCTTGCGGCTGAATTCAGAGGATATATATACAACTTTTTTTTTTTATTTCTTTTGTTGATTAGCAAGCAAGTTGAAAGGGACAGCATATCACATTATGCTTTTCCTTTACCCTACCTTTGTTTTGTTTTTAACAACATATGAACTGCTTTTACTCAGCTTAATTTGCCTCTTCTAAGAATGCTGCCTTTGTTGTCCCTCAGTCAATGTTAGGTGAAATACTTGAATTTCTTCACTGAAGTAGTCATGTTCGTCACAATACGGCGCCAACAAAAGTCCGACTCATTTCCTTATCTAATACAGTACCTTCTCAATCATATATTTTTGCAACTTTTTTTATTTTATTCATCCAAATGAACATATATTGCATGCATTTTTTGCATTATCGCCATCATATCCGTACGCAATATATACATATATATATTCACAGTTGCACTAATAAAAAATAAAGCATCAACAGTAAGTTAATCTTTCTAAATGTATTGAAAGAGCAATCATTGAATATACAAGAATGTTTTGCTATGTAATACTTGACTATATTAAGATAAATTTTTAGTTATTATTGTGTTACTGATTTCTAGTATAAAGTTCATTTTAATGCTTTCGGGCAGCTTCTAATATGTGGCATTTAAAAAAATATTGCGTGAGGAAGCCCAAACGTCCAGACAACGACATGGATGCGGCCATGTTCTTATGCGTTCACACTCAGCCATTTGGGGCATTATTTGGACGTGTAGAGGCCACACACAATAATTTCTCGTGACTTTCAACATTTCGCTGCTTTAGGGCATGTACGTTGATGTTGGTACCATAAAAACTTTTGGGCAACATCAAAATGGTACAATTATTCCAACTTGGTATGTTAACGAGAAATTTATGTGATTCTCATGAGTCACATTGCATTTTAGGTTAGAAATATTCTATATTCAATTTTAGAATCATCCAATTTATAATTTTAACAAAGTTATGATTAAACTGAGCATCTCGATAATAAGCGTCTAATGACCATTGAAAGTGATTTAATCGAGAGTTCAAATGAAAGCAAAATAAACAATTGAAACAAAAATTATATGTCTTGGAGCATTAAGTGCAAAGCTAAACAATATCTAAATTTGACATGTTTAATTCTAGGTAGAATAAGTAGCTCGATGATATAAATCTAACTAGCCTATGATCACTCATGTCGCTAAGACACTTAAATATTTAAAGAATAGCCTACAATAGAAGGAATCAATATGGACCATTTGATGAGGCATTTTAAAATTTTTGATTAATTTACTGAAGTTTCATTTTCAAAAACTATAAATAGACTCTCATTCCTCATATGAAAGAGGGGGATAAGAGGATACCTAGTTGACAACTATAGCATAACTCATGAAAAGAAGTGTGGATGAACGATAATTAATAATTATCAATCATCGCAACCAATTATTGCAGCCAACTTTTGTTGTTGAAACCGCCAATTATAGTTATTTTATCATCAATTTTTGCTTTTATAGAGCCAACTTCAAATTTTGTAGCCATAAACTACACACTACGGGAATTTAGCTCATTTAGTTGTTGTCGTTTTCAAATAACATTATAACCGAAGTGGAAAGTTATCGGATATCATCGAACACTCGTTTCTTTATGATCTGGGAAACATGACTTCATTAATTTCCAATGACTTTTGTTCGTTGGTTTTTATATAGAGTTGAACTAATGATATAAACTGTCATTAACTCTAAACAGACCGTCGAGAAAATTTCTGAGCATAAGCGATGACTTGTGCAGTAGTTATGCCATTGGAAATTAACTGCATGATGTTTCGTTGCTAAGCCACCATTGACACAATAGCTTTAATGCACATAAAATTTTATCCTTAAATTAGCATACACATACAAAAATTTAGGTCACAAATTTAGATCAATAGATAAGTCATCCGAATGTTGAATTTAGGTCACAAATTTTAATTGAGTAAAGCAAAAATCCAAGGAGCATTTAATAGTTAGTGATAAGTCATCCGAATGATGAAGGTGTAGTTGAATTTGCTCTTACTATTTATGCAAAATATGGTATACATATTTTAATGAATATAACGAACTTTTATTATAAGCATCTATTCATCAAATCATTTCTACATTTCAAGTTCTATCCCTTTTTATACAAATAAAATAATATTGGGATTTACAAAGATGGCATACAAATTTTTATCTATTTATATAGACAACCCTAAACTTAACATTTACTTGTATAACATTTGGAAAATTAACGTTTTATCATGAATATCATTAATGTTAATTTTTAATGTGAAATATCTTTTATAACTATTTTTTGAAGTGATTGCAAAATTAAAATATTACATAAATAAATATCAAAATTTTGGTGCCCAGCATATAAATACATATAATTTGTGCAACATAGACGAAAATCCTCAAGTGTTGAACCTAATGGATGTAGAGAATAAAATAATAAAATCTAAAAATAGAGCAGTAAATAAATAAAAATATATATTACCCTCAATTGAGAATTATATATATATATATATATATATATATATATA
>NW_018165313.1:236938-239921 GCF_001263595.1 Phalaenopsis equestris | reverse complement strand
TATATATATATATATAAAACTCTACATAAACGATGATACGTAGTGAACATTGCACTCAAAATTTATTTTCTCTTGAGAACAGCAAGATATATAATACATGTATGTACATGGGGCAGCATATGAGGGGTGGTCCCCCGGGTATATTGGGGCCCACCGTTACCGTGAGAAAGAGGCAAATGGCATCGGACCACAAACAGGTGGGCCCCGGGCAGCTCTTGTCTCTTTTGCTGCAGATACCTTTCGCTTTTATTGCCCAATCCCTCGAACGCGTCGGCCCGCCGTTACACGCTGCCACCCTCCTCCTCCTCCTCCCTCCCTCATCGTATTTCTGTCCACCCACCTTTTTTTACCCTTTTCTTATTTATTTATTAATTTGAAGGGGTTGCAACTTGGATTCAGATTATCATTTTTGGCATCCATCAAGTTCAACTAAGGGTATGTTTGGGGCAATTCGCTCCTCCAACTTTATAGTTTGACTGCAATTGACTGGAAACAAAAGAAAAGTGAAAAAAAAAAAAAAAAACTTCAAAAATAGGTCCACTTTCACCGCCAAGTGGCTGATGGTGGCTGGTGGAGGCAGGCCCTTTGCACTCCTCCATTGCTCTGTACGTATGCGAGAGAGAGAGAGAGAGAGTTGTTATCGCTAATTAGGACTTAGAAGATGTTATAAGTAGGCCAAGCTGAGTAGTAATTGTCACCATGGATGACCCCTTCCTATATAAAATAGACAGCACAAAACATTATCAAATTTATTACTCACTAAATTAGCTTTGTATCAATATGCACCAGCTATTTCAAATAATTATATTATTTTTTTTTAATAAAGGTTATAGTCGGCCTGTATCAACTAATTCATCTTCTATCACTTTTTTCACCCACTTATTATTATTAGACCATGCATCAATTCCTAATTCATGTAGAGTGAGGAGAGAAATTGGGTATTCTAAGTTATCATTTATATTTTTATATTTTTATTATAATCGTTAATCTCAAAATATTTATATTATATTTTGAACTAAATATTCTCATCTAATTATTTTTCCAACTGTGAAATAGCCGAAAAGTTTAAAGGTCTGTTTGGGGCAGCTGCAGGTGCGCTGCCCCAAGAAACTGTTGCAAGGAAGCTAGTTGTCTGTTTGGTGCAGCTGTGTGTAAACAACTGTGCGGCAGCTGTTTGAGAAAAAATGACCATATTGCCCCTGTTTGATAAAACTGTTTTAAGAAGTGTTGTAAGCGCCAGATTTCTGAAACTTCAGACACTGAAATTCATTTCTAAACAGAACAAAATATTCAGATACACCAAAACTTCATATTGAGCCCCGAAAACCATAAACATACGATTTTTAAGGCTAAACTTTAATTACAAAAAGTTCAAAATTACATGCACACATCTCACGTCACAGTGACGTTCAAGAGAGCAAAAAAGAAGTGTAAAACAATTACAATAACAACTAATAAGATGATTATATTATTTTTAACATTGAGACAATGTAACTCTCGTGCAGCACATATGAAATAACATAAAATACAGACACCCACAAAACTGAGATCAGACGGTGCCAAAGTGGAACTATCCAACCACTAAAAGGCACAATTAAGCACATACATCCATATTTTACACAATCTTTTTTAAGCTGATCTCACTTATTCTTCAATTGCATCCTATCGAACTCTCTGCCTTTAATTTCTTTAAAATTTTTTATAATATTTTGTCACCCTTCTCTATTGAAGAAAGTAGTTGGTCTGTTTCAGATATCAATTTTCTTGAGACAAAGATCGCAAAATATTATTTTCGTATTTTTTTTCCCATAAAGCCAGTGGGGCAAACTCATTGAACTTGTTAGTCATTTGTTTGACTACAACAAAACATTTAAATAACATTTAAATGTAACAATACTTAAAAAACAAATTCGCATTAAATGAGAGGAACAATATGAACCTTTCAGATTTCACCACAAAAACAATCTCATCAAGAGACAAACAAAAACTCAAATCAAGCGCACAAAGAAGAAAACTCAGACCTTCCTAATCAAATTTTAGATAAAATTGTTCATATGCATACAAACATATATTTCCAATATTAGTTAGTATTGCAAATATGGAGTAGATCAAAATATAAAAACAAATAAATCATTACTCCACCCATTCAAACTTACCCTTCATGTTCTTGACATTATTTTTTTTTTAAAAAAAATGCTTCCTCTAAATAAAAAAGAGCGAAGAAAAGAAGTTTCATAGACATCAATATGATTCACCTCACATGTTTTTCATCTTCATTTTTACAACTTTTTGAAACATTCTCTCTAGCAAGTTTGACATGTATCATGCTTCCAGAGGATGACACCAAATTTTTACAACTTTTTGAAATCTTCACTTTCACAAGTTTCACATGTTCCATAGAAAAAAAGTTTCTCACATATTTTTCATCTTCATTTTTACAACTAATTTTTACATAAAGTTTCATCTTTCCAGAGAATCAATCAAACTTTATAACAAAAAATTTTGAAGAGACACCAAACAATGCCATCAGAGAGAAACAAAACAATGTCAGTGATTTCTCACCTTATCCGGCGCCTGCGACTTCTTGCAATGGGGATCGAAAGCAGTCGGCGAAGATGAGGAAAGGGGAGAGATCGGGGAAAAGGAACGCGATCGAGAGAAGAGGAAGACGGTCGAACAAAGAGGAACGCGATCGGGAAGCTCGGTCAAGTGGTCGGCGAAGAGGAATCAGCGAAGAGGAAAGGAGAGATCGGTTCGCGGGGGCGAATAGTTTAATAGTAGGGCAACGGAGTAAAATGACGCGTTCGAAAACTGGGAAGCGGGCTCCTATATGCATTCGACTTTCGATTGAAATTGCGGGACACCACTCTTCCAACGCCACCCCAAACGAGCAAAAAAGACGTCCCGAAGCGAAAACGCTGCGCTAAACAGACCCTAAGTTTTCAATATCACTTGACAATCAATGTGACACTTACAGATATAT
>NW_018165313.1:225719-236928 GCF_001263595.1 Phalaenopsis equestris | reverse complement strand
TATATATATATATAAACAGTTGCTACAACACCCAATCCCATTTTTCTTCTTCTGCAATGCATTAATTGGTGGTGGGACCCAAATGAAGGAGGGAACCAAATGAAGAGGCGAGAGCGGTTATTCTTCAATTCACGAATCGACACCAGAATGTATATCTCAACAATTCTCCCACTTTGAGACTGGTACACAGGTTACAACGTTCTTCCTCCTAAAACTGATATCCTCCGTCTCTGCAACTCAAGACCCCTGTTTTCAAGTTAGAAGACTAACTGAAGTTGGACACAAGTTCAGTTTCTCGAGTGTAACACCCTTAATCAACATATCAGCAGGGTTCTTGCTTCAACAAATTTTCTCAAACAAAAACTCTCCGTCATCTAACAATGACCGTATGAAGTGATACCTGATCTGAATGTGATTTGTACTTGATTGAAATGTTGGATTCCTGACAAGGAATATGACGCTTTAACTATTACTGTAGAGAATCCCTTCTGATTCTTCTTTCCAATTCTTCCAAGAAGTTTTGTAGCCATATAATTTTCTTTGCAGCCTCTAACACTGTTATATACTCAGTTTCCGTAGTAAACAAATAATCTTTTTTTTTTATAAATTTGAGCCTCATGATACTGCAGTGCCACCAAGTGTATACATATAATATGTAGTACTTCTTCTGGTATTAATGTCTCCAACTAGAGCAACACCAACATAGCCTTGTATCTCTAAACACTTTCCTGAGAAACACAAACAAGTTTTTACAGAGCACTTTAGGTACCTCAAGTTCCACTTCACAGGTTCTCAATGTTACTTTCCTGGATAACTCATGTATCTGCTAACAACTCACATTCCATGGGCAATATCCGCTATGGTGCAAACCATAACATACATAAGTGAACCAATAGTTGAAGCATAATGAACCTTACACATGTAATCTTTTTCCTCCTCTGACTTGAGTGATTGATTCTTGCTGAGTCTAAAGTGACTGTCTAAGGGTGTGTCAATTGGTTTGGTCTTATCCATATTGAACATGCTAAGTACATTTTTCACATACTCAGTATGAGAGAGTCTCAAAGTACCTCCGACTCTATCTTTGACAATTCTCATGCCAAGGATTTGCCTTGCCGCTCCCAAATCCTTCATTGCAAAGTGCTATGACATCTGCTTCTTCAAATTATTGATCTTATCAATACTAGCCCCTGCAATAAGCTTTTCATCCACATACAACAGTAGAATGATATAGAAATTATCAAAATACCTGACATAACAACAATGATATGTCTGGAATCCATTGTATCCTACACTTTGCATGAAATTATCAAATTTCTTATAGTACAATCTAGGAACCTATTTCAGGCCATACAAGCTCTTCTTCAGTCTGCAAATCAAGTCTTTTTTCCCCTCAGATTGGTGCATATAAATGTCTTCTTCAAGGTCTCTATGAAAAAAGTTTGTCTTCACATCTAACTGCTCAAGGGAGAGATCTTCAGTAGCCATCATAAACAATATTGTTCTGATGGTTGTGAGCTTCAACACAGGAGAGAAAATCTCATAATAATCAATACCATGATTATGCTGAAAGCTTTTTACAACAAGTCTAGCCTAGTATCTATCATCAGACTCAGTCTTTACCCGATACACCCACTTATTTTGTAATAACTTCTTCCCTGATAGAAGTTCTGTCAACTCCCAAGTTTGATTTCCTAGCATATAATCCATCTCCTCCTTCATGACAAGCTCCCACTTGCTTGAATTTTCATCTTGCAAAATTTTTTCATAACTCTGAGGTTCTCTACCATCTGTTAGTAGAATGTAGTTCAAAGTTAGAGAATAAAGCAGTTGAGAATCTCTAGTTCTTCCTAACCTGTAAACTGCAATTATAGGGGTGTATTGCTCTGAAACTGCCTGCGGAATAATTTGAATGGGTGCCAACTCAGATTCTTGTTGTGCTATTTCAGAAACGGTACTAGCCTTGTCCTTGTTCATGATCTTCTCATTGAAAATTACATTTTTGCTCCTTATGATCTTTTAATCCTGATCATACTAGAAACGATAATCAAATGCCTCATTTCCATAATCAATGAAATAACACTTGGTTGACTTAGCCTTAAGTTTACTTTGAGCATCATGATTAATCAAAACATAAGAGAGACATCCGAAGGTTTTAAGGTGAGAAAATTTGACATCTTTCCCACTCTCTACCCGTTCAGGAAATTACAGTCTATTGGAATGGATGCCCTCCTATGGATCAAATAAAATGCAGTGCTGAACGTTTCTGTCCATAAAATATGTTGTAGTCTGTCATGTAATCTCATGCTTCTACCCACTCATTAATGGATCTATTCATGCGCTCTAAAACACCATTTTGTTGTGGTGTCCCGGAATAGTATTCTCCATTTTGATGCCCTGAACTGCACAATACTCCTTGAACCCACCATCAATGTACTCACCACTATTATCAGACCTCAGACATTTCAGATTTAAACCAGTTTTTGCCTCAATCATGGCCTTCCAAGTCTTAAACACACTAAATAAATTAGATTTATGCTTCAAGAAATAAACTCATACATTTCTGTTGTGATCATCAATGAATGTGACGTAGTAACTAAAGCCTTCAAGTGATGTCATTGGAGAAGGTCCCCACACATCATTGTGTACAAGATCCAGCTTTCCCGCCTTTGACATTCTGCCATTTTTCAATAAACTGACCTTCTTCTGTTTCCCCATAATGCAACTCTCACATAAGCAGAAATCAACTGACTTCAATTATAGTAGCTCGCCTCTGGACTGAATTTCTTTCATGCCCCTCTAACTCATGTGGCCAAGTCTGCAATCCCACAACTCTGATGTGATCTCTACAACAGTAGTATCGACACCGTTAATTAAACTAGTAGTCATATACTGCGTACCTATTTTCTTACCCCGAACTAGTATCAGTGATCCTTTAGTAACTTTCCAGGTGCTATCTGAGAACACTATTGAATGTCCACCCACATTGAGCTGCTCAACAAAAATGAGATTTTTCTTCAACTCAGAAATGTGTCTGACCTTTTGCAGAGTCTACTTGTTATTATTTGGAAGTGCAATATTAATATCTCCTAGTCCTACCACATGCAAAGCTTCTCCATCTGTCATATATACTTTCCCAAAGTCACCTGCAACATAATTTCGCATCAATTCCCGATGAAAAGTTGTATGGAAAGAAGCCTCTGAATTCAGTATCGAGTCATCAACAGAACTATGAACTGTTAGCATTAGTGCATCATGTGCTTCTTCAACTACCACAATTTGCGCTGTCATTCTTCGTATTCTTGGGATTTATATAGTTCCTCTTTATGTGGTCAATTTTGACACGACTCCAATAAGTTGCTTTCTGACCAAGCCTTGACTTGTTCCTGTCTCAATGCTTTAATTTTGATCTTCCTCAATTTCTTGAATCAACATTTCATTTTGAACTTGTTCACGAGGTCTCGCCAGAATCTTTCCTCCACACTTCCTCGACAAAAATCAAATCATGAATATCATCATTTTTCAGTTTAGATTTACCTACAGAATTAATGACAGTCTTCCTCATTGCTTCCCAACTATTTGACAATGAAGCCAACAAGATTAATGCACGTATCTCATCATCAAATTCAATTTTCACTGACAATAATTGATTTGTGATAGTATTAAAATCATTTAGGTGTAGTACAATAGACGTATCTTCTATCATTTTCAACTTGAATAACTTTTTCATCAAATATACCTTATTATTCGCCAAGGGCTTTTCGTACATACCTAACAGGGCTGCCATGAGATCTGTAGTAATCATTCCTTGATGACGTTGTGTGCAACAAACCTCAACATGACCAATCGAATAACTCTCAAAACTTACCGATCCAACAAAATTCATTCAACCTCATCCATCATTTCTGGTCTTTTCCCTAATAACGGAAGATGAAGTTTCTTCCCATAAGGTAGTTATCTAACTGCATCCTCCAGTAACCAAAATCTGTGTCATCAAATTTCTTGATCCCTGAAACCTTCACTTCATCTACAACTATCTTTCTTTCTCAAATCTGAATCACGGCTCTGATACCAGTTGTTGTGGTATATAAAACAATCAATGAAGAAATCGAAAAATAGAACGAGAAATTCGCAAAACCAGAAAACAGAGAAAGTTTAGGTCTTCATCCCCTTTACCAATTCTTGGAGAGACCTCATTACAATTAAGAAAAGAATCCAGATCACTCCATCAAATGACCCAGAGAGATCCCATTGATCAGACAACGTCATGCAATCATTTGAGTGCCTTCATGATGTCAGAGTTGAGTGATCTTGTGCTTATTGGATTCATCTTGTCTAGATGCTCGATTTGAATATAACTTTAATAGATCTGGAATTCGTTTGACCTCCCAATTGGGCACCAAAAGCTTTCAAAAATGGTTTAATGACTCAATATGTGCTTGATTTGACTTGAATTGGACCAACTTTAATCTTATTGTGTTCATCTTGTTGAATCAGACATTTTGAATATAAGTTTATTGAAATTAGTGTTTTGGATATATTTTAATTGAAGTTTAAACATTTGTTGCTTAAAAATTATCTTGAGATTCATGCCACATCTTGAGATCCTCACGAGAAGGTAACAATTTGTTGAGGTCTCACTGTCTTTCGTGATTTCTGATTTTACTATTTTGCCGATTGCCACTCTAAGATGCTAATATGAGAATTCCTTTCAATTATTGGCTAACATCATGCTTCACATTACACTGTTAAAAAATCAGAAATTTAGCATCGCAATACTGTACTGCTATCATCATCATCTTCGTCTTGCGTTCTTAAAATTTTCTTTTCTTAATCAATCATTTTTCATATAAACTTATGACTTCGCATGTTCAGAATCATGAAAACTCAAAATACTTTTGCTAATCTTCTAAATTATGGACCGGGATGCAAACAAAGCATTCTATCACTTAATTCCACGCAATTTAAATAAAAGAATTGGAATAGTTCAAATCTGTGTGATTAATGGATGATGCTCCCATGACATCCTAACAAACACTTGCTTGAATTTTTCAACTAATTAAGTGGAAATTATTTCATTAGCCACCCTTAATTTCAGGTCAAGCAAAGAAATTGATGCAACAGCCCCTAAGCCAGACAAAAAGATAACTGATCTAGCAGTCAATTAATAATAAATATTGTGTCATATTTAGACAAAAAAACATTCAAAAAAAATATCTCCACCTTTTCTGAATTTAGTTTAGATGTTTATTTATTTAAGTATTTTATACTTCAAATTGGCCTGCTACATCTTCAAAAATTTTTCACTTTTTTTTTAAAGTGAAAAGATGTCATGCAACTTTGGAAAAATATTACTTGTAAATGGAATTTGTATATGTGGATGGTGATACTCAGAAGGTATTCGGAGATACTGGGGTACTCAGAGGGTGCTCGAAGAGTAACTAGAGGTACTCCTCTAATCCACATCTATAGAATACACACGCAATATTCACTCACGAATTTGACCTCTTTTGAAGCAGTTTATTTTTTTTTAATTTTCAAATCACTATATAATATTATTTAATTAATGTTTTTTTTTGTTTATATTTTAAAAATTCTTCTTATGATAAGCCATTTTTTTGAAACAGAGATATCTTAGGGTCTCATTGTGACAGCTTTCTGTCTGTTTTGCTTTCCAGACCGCCACCATAGTGTTGTTCGGGGAACTGATTTTTTCAGTTTTTTAGAAATTTATGTGGTAGAAAGCTATATTTTTCAACTAGTTCTATTAAAGTATGGTGGCTGTCAGATAACTACGATAAAAAATTTTGAAAATAAAATAAAATTATAATAGTTACTACAACATTATGAAATGCTCTTCCTTTTGCAACAACTTTACGCCTGCATTTTCGAACAGGTTCAACTACCCACAAACTGAAGCTTAGAGGGGAATGTTATCAGAAATATGTTGTCTTACTTTCTTCAAAAATAAAATTTTATATTAATAAATTCTAAACATTTTTTTTGTTGAAAGTTACCTATTAGGTGAATTAAGAAATAAACAATAACTTAATTAAGACATCAAATATAATTGCATCAGTTCCCTTCCACTTTAGAGAACTCGACACAAGAAAGCTGGGATTGCCCGTCGAGTGGTGGATAATATTGGTAAAGGTTAGCTAAATTGAATGTGGCGGAGATATTCAGGTTTGAAAGTAAAGAGAGCACATAAGCATTGTAGTTAATATATTTATGGTCTGTTAGGGGCAACCACGACTTTTTTAAAAGTTGTTGTACAACAGCTGTGGTAGGAAGCTGTTGCGAATAAGTTAACTGTCTCTTTACTTTTTTGCAGTTTCAAAATAGCTCAATTGCAGCTGTTTCTGGACAACAGATCATTCTGCCCTTGTACTGTACTGTTTTCTACAACAGAACTGTTCTTTCAAGGACATTTCATACTTAAAAGTAAATATCAAATTAGAACAGTACAAAATAAAAAGTAGACACCTCTCTAAACATTAAGTAGTACAACTATCAAAATTACAAAAAGAACTACTAAAATAAGAATTAATAATATGATAATATTCTTTTTAAAATGCAGTTGATGTATGTCATGAGATGAACCGACCTCCATGTAAACACTCCGCGCTTGATCACTCTCAATGGTGAATTCACCAACCAATTTGCCCACCAAAAGAGGTCATGATTTTCTGTTATTCTTCTTGGGCACCTATAAAATTGCCCCCAGTAACTATGTGGTTGTCACGAAGTAAGGGACATTGTAGTCCACAGTAGCAGTTCAATGCTATGGAGGTACCGGAAATCCTCGAGCCCATCTTTCCTGAAGGCTTAAAAACACAAAGCACGTACCCTTAGATGTAAGTTTTGTGAAAATTAATAATATAAGTAATCAATTAAAATTTTATGCAGCTGTGAGGTCTCAGAAAACATAATATATAAACCAACGAATCTGTCATTACAATAAGACAATAGACCTTACAAAAAAAGGGCTCTTGGCTGCATTTAACTCACATAATACCGAACTTGTGTGTGTCACATATGCATATCACAAAAAAAAACTGTATAGAATAACTTGATCATCAAACACACTATGACTCCAATTTTCCTTATGCATTTTTTCTCTATTTGCATCCATGTAGCTAACACATAAGAATCACTGATTTAGCTACTCTCATATAATTATATAAACAAACATCACGTGCAAATAAAATTGTATAAGTAAATACAAAACATAACAATGAAAAATAAAAATGTAAATTAGCATTAACAATGTCTCAATGAAAAAAAAAACCAAAGTTGCATGGACAGCGTGCCATTGAAAAGCAAATAAAAAATTTCCATCTAGAATAAAACGAAATTCAAGTGTCCCTTAAGTTTCCCTGTTCACGTGAAAATAACTTAAATAATATACACTACGATCAGGGGTCATCATATCGAGTCGGGTCTTGAAGCAGCTTCATAGAGAATTAAAACATTGATATTTCCTCATAAAATTTTGGAGTCATCTCTCGAGTTCACACAATCTGTTGAATAGATGTTGCTTGTGATGGTCCCATGAAGCCATCAACTGTGAAATCTAACATCTAATAAAAGCAACTGCATCTTTTTTCCTTTTTCTCAATCATAGGATGCTCTAACACACACACACACACACACACACATATATATATATATATATATATATATATATATATAATATATAACTAAGTAAAAAAGGAAGGATGGAGAATTCAGTTTTAGCTAAGGGAGGTGAGTTTCTCGTGACGTCAGCTGAAAAGAGAGAGAGAGAGAGAGAGAAAGAAGTGAGAAAAGACGAAAATGAGGTGGAGATGGTTGGGCTGTCACTCTTGGATCTGTTTTGCAGTTGAGAATTCGGGATACCTTCACATACGCACTGTAACTCCACTTTCAGTGCTGCATTTAATGATTGCGATAACCACTTCCCTTTTTAAGTTTTATCTCCCAAAACCTACCTTAACCTCACCTCCCTCAGTACTTCCTATTTACAATTCCTTCGATAGGGAGGGATTCTTCGCTGTTCCAAGTCCTCCTCCTCTTTTATCCCTTCTAATTTTCTCGCCATTAATTAATTATTATAAGCTTTGCTGATTATCTACTTATTCTTCTATAGTTTCAAGCCGCTTTCCCTATCCTCATGTACTTGTTTATGTGTGTGTTGACGCAGATGGCTGATGCTATATTTAACTCACAAGTTTGGAGAAATTTTAGGTCCATATCAAATTTTAAACTCCATTATTTTTTTTATTGCTATTACTTTTATTTCAATATAAGATTAACTAATTAATACATTGAAATTTTAGGTCACTTTGTCTCCCTTATATTATAAGAGCAACTAATATGGACATTGCCTATCACTTGACTCCTAATATTCCCTGCTCATTATTGCTCAATCACCCACCAATTTGAAGATGAGACGAATATAATATGACTGCATAACAAGCCATAGAATTACTATGCGAAAGTTTGGGCTTGAGTTAATTGAGATTGATGGAATTAATAAAGTTTAAACTTAACATGAGTGCATAACAAAATACAACATAAGGAAGTATGCATGTGTGCAACTAAGTAAAAGGCCCAACTCTTTTAAATGGTTATACAATAAATCTGTCTTAATATGTGAGCTTAGAATAATGTAAATCTCATGTCTCAAAGATCCGTGATTATTATTATTATTTTTCTTTTGCAAAAATTAATGAAAAATGTTTTTATTGACTTAGAGTCTATTTGGCGCAGCTTAATGGGAGCGACAACGTTTTGAAAACGCCGCGCGACTGTTTGGTTAACGCGTTCGTGCAAGCGTATTCCCACCGCTCATACGTGGTATTAGCGAAATAAGGTGGAGCACGATAATCTCTCCTCTCTTCGCGACCTGCATTGAGTTCGTGCGTTTAGGGTGAAAAAGACGCCCTGTGCCCCTCTTCGGTCTCCCTCGCCCTCACCTTCTTCCTCGCTATCGTTGAGAAATTTGGCAAGAAATCCACTCTCTGCTCTACCTCTTGTCACCCTCTTAACGAAACCCTACTTTCCCGTCTGGTATGCATTATCATTTTCGATCCTTCTGTGTTTTTGCTAGATGTTGTTCGATCCCTGATTTGTGCGGCGTTGCATCTTGTTTGGATGAACCATTGGTGGTTTTGGAAGTTTTTTATAGAATTTTGGATGGGTGGTTTTGCATTCTCTGAACTTTTGATACACAGTTTTGGGTCTCCGACCCTTGATTTGTTGCAAAGTTTTTTGAGTCTTCTCTGAACTTTCTTTTTACTGGATTTGAAATTTTGATGAAAGTATCGGCAGAGTGTTCCGAACAAAATTATGGAATTTGTGGCATTGCATGAGTTTTGGCTGGGTGTTCTTGTCTTTGTGATGGTTCTTATTAATGGAATTTGGGCCCTAATCCTTCTCTATCCCTCTTTCTATGCCGTAAGATGCCTCCTCTCTCTGTTTGGCTCCTATGAAATTTGGGGCATTGCAGTGGTTCTTTATTATTTTGTTTTAGCTCTGCCGATCTTGGAGTATTTCATATCTTCCTTATGTAGTGATTTTTAGTTTCATCAAAGTCATATGGTTTTTTAATAATTATAGGATTTTGGAATTTTGGTTGAGGCTGGAAATGTGTATTTGTTGGCTTTGCACATCTTGCAGAATTCCCTACCTTGAGTTTGGAAATGCATATGAGGTACAAATGTGTTGTTGGAATACACATTCTGGAATTCTTTGCAAAGAGGTTGGCAGTTTATTGGGTTTGCATTGAACCGAAACTATTGAAATGCATATGTAATGCATTGTTATTTTTCATTGAAAAGCTTTTTACTTATCTAACAACCTTTTCATTTTGTGCTTTGGGTATGGCTTTGCTCTGTTTAGTAGATATTAAATCATTAAAATTTTTGTGGCATTAGATATCAAATAGTGGTTCAGTTTTTGCTTCATTAAATTGGTGTTGGAGAAGAAACAATAATTATAATGCAAATAGATATTTTTGTTTCATTAAATTGTTTGCATTGAACCAAAAATTACAACTGTTTCAACCTATTCATTGTCTCATTAGTTGTGCCTCGACATGTATGAGAAGTTGCATTTAGGAATACACATTATGGTAGCTTCGGTAGAATTGGATTTCATAAGATGTATTAGAAGTTGCATATTAAACATGTACTTTATAATTATAATAGTGTTCTCCATTGAAAATCATAGCTATCTATTCTTACATAATTGGATAATAAAACATATTCGATGTCTTACTGTGGATGTAGGTCTTTGATCGAACCACATAAATCCTTTGTGCTATTTTTTTTGTTTTGGTTCTTTTTTTCTTTTAGCAAATCACGACACTGCTGTTGGTTAATTCTGTGGATGTTGCTTCATTTTTTATTACATTTTGTTGATTCTACGACATGTATGGATATTGATTCATTTTTAGCAAATCTTTTAACTCTTGTTGCTTAATTTAGATAATTTTTATGAAGCTTGTTGAGTTTCAACATGAATTTCTTTATGCAATATGCAATTCTTCATATAGTTCTACAATGGCTAAGACGTCTGAAGGGGGTCCCTCCGGGGGTCCCTCCGCAATGTGGGACGCAATGTGGGATAAAGAAGTTACCAATATATTTTGCGATCTATGTAATAAAGAAATTAAACTTGGGAACAAACCTATTACGTATTTTAATAAGGAGGGTTGGCATAATATTGCTGCGAGGTTCAAAGAATTGACTTGAAGAGATTACGATAGACTTAAATTCAAAAACAAATGGGACATGTCGGCACTATTTTTGGTGTGGGGTTTGCACGTAAGAAGCTATCGGTCATCGGAATTGAAATCCCGTTGCCCACTTCGGAAGGACGTTAAAAAAAATTTAGTTTTGAAAAAGATGAAGTCAAACTGACCCCATAATTTTCATAGTTTAAATGGAAGAGCACTTTTACCTCAAATTCTGTATTTATCCCAAAGGATGAATACAAGAATTGAGGGTGAGGCTCGATCAAATAAACTAGAGAAAGTCATGACATCCGTTTGGTCTGCGAAACCAATATATTGGCCGACAAATTCCCCTATTTAATATAAGGAATTAAATAGGGTTTATATTATGCTGGGTTCGGGAAAAGCTTCCTATAAGGGCAAGCCCCTATAGTTAATCATATCTTAGATAATTGAAGTTACCTAAGAATACTCTCGATAGAAATCAAG
>NW_018165313.1:214450-219036 GCF_001263595.1 Phalaenopsis equestris | reverse complement strand
TGAAGATATGGTGTACCCTAGTTCCAAGTCAACCCCCTGGGTCAATCCTAAAGCCAAGTAATCCTATAGGGATTCTTCTTGAATTCTCTTATAATGATCTTATCTACTAAATGCTAGAGGTTAAGATCATTATGTGGAATTTCAAGTTGAGTAAAAAGAAGAGTTTTGAATTTCTAATGGTGGGGGTACCTTTTCTAATTTTATAAGACTAGTCAATAGGAAAATCCTATGGCTAGACCTAGGCTACTAAAGAAGTTTTCTAGACCTCAACCAAAAATGAGGTCAACAGGACAAATTGAAAAAAGAATGAAAAATATGAAAGGAGCTAAAACGTGGCTCTACCGGATTGGGTTGGGATCCCGTTAAACGAACTATCAAACGAACTACGAACTATCGATGCTCCAGATGAATGGTGGGCTGAAAGATTGGAGGTAATAAATACAGATGTCTTTTCTTAATTTGTTTATTTTTTAGTTAATGCCTAAACTCCTCTAATAAAAGCCTTATATTCCAGGTAACAACAACATCCAAAAAATACAGGTAGTGCAGAATTGACCCAGAGTTCACGAAAAAACTGGACATAATGTTCAAGGGGGTTGTTACAGCTGGAAAGAATTTATTGAACCCAAGTGAAATGGGATTTTCAGGAATACCAGATGAATTGCCACCCGAACATGTAATAGCTAATGAAGAAGGGCCTAGTATTAACCAAAAGGATATTGGAGAGTCCAGTTCCATGTCTAAGAGGCCTAAGCTTGGTAGGAGGACAAAAAAGAAGGATAATTTCTTGAAAAGCTCATTTCATGAACTCATTGCTGCTATTTCAGCTCCACCTCCCCCTGACAGCACCATCTGGGACTGCGTTGCCATTTTAAACACTATTCCAGAAGTAGCTGCTGATATACACTTTCAGGCTAAATGTGTTAAAAAACTTGAGGACCCTACTCGTAGGCAAATGTTCATGGTTTTGGGGCCCGAGCTGCGCCTGAAATATTTACGTGTTTTAGTAGAAGAATGAAAATGTATTTCATTTGATGTACTTCATTTACAGATGCTTTGTATTTCGTTTGATGAACTTCATTTCATGATGCTTGGAATTTATTGATGTTATGTATTCCATGTATGTCATTTTTCAGATGCTTTCCCTGCTAGATGTATTTCATTTATGTCATTTTCTGCTAAATTATTTCATCCTAATGAATTTATAACTTCAGGATGGATTAACTACGAGATCGTCGTAAAAGAATGGCATGGGCTGCAACAATAGTGATATTATTGTTGGAATATTACCGCTCCAACACTAGACCAATACCACGCATGACATCCTCATATGTTGGGGACAAATGGGATGGTGAGATGCTTGTTGGACATCCAATAAGGTTCAACACTCATTTTTATGGATCTTCTACATGACTTATGTTGTAACCACGACCTCCAAGGTTCTTCTAGGACAACCACAAGAGAGGTCTTGGCTATAACATTATATATTCTATTACAGAATGAATCAGTTAGAGGAGATATGGAGCGATTTCAGCATTCCTCACAAACAATTAGTTGATATTTCTATAAAGGTATACAAGCATTTGTGAGCTTAACAGCGAAAAACATTAAGCCATCTGATCCATCGTTCACAACTATTCCTGAATAAATTGCAAATGATCCACGTTACATGTCGTATTTCAAAGTAAGTTTAATTATTTTGTTACGTTTACTTCAATACCTGTGGTATTGCTAACTATGAGTTACAGAACTGCATTAGAGCAATCGATGGTAAGCATGTGGATGCCCGACTACCAAGTCATGAAATGATCGCGTATATTGGTCGGAGTGGTAGAACTACCCAAAATGTGATGGCAATGTGTGACTTCAACATGTGCTTCATATTTGTAATGGCGGGGTGGGAAGGAAGTGTACATGACAGTTGCCTTTTTTCCTATGCAACTAGGAGTAGAACACAGTATTTTCCTCATTCACCTTCAGGTTTGTTCTTCTTAATTACATTAATTTTTTAAAATTAATATTGTCTTTCATAACAGGAAAGTATTATTTGGTAGATGCTGGGTATCCGATGCTAAAGGGCTACATGAAGCCCTTTCTAAAAAGCAGATACCATATTCCTGATTTTGAGCAAGCAAGTGGCATGATTCGTGGAAAAAAAGAAATGTTTAACAAATGACACTCCTCTTTACGGGGGCTATTGAAAGAACGTTTGGAGTGTGGAAGAAAAAATGGGTTATCCTATGTGATATACTTTCATATTCATTTCCCAAACATGTGCATATTGTGCTGGCCACTATGACACTTCACAACTTCATTCGACGACATCCCTCGCATTCAGATACAGACTTCAATATTGCTGATGATGATCCAATTATTGACTCCCTAGAACCTTCAAGATCTTTAGCTGGTAATGAGATCGATTCTATTGAATAAGAAACTCAGGACGGTGAGGGTGCAGCCGAAATGACTGCTCTGAGAGAGTCTATAGCAGATGATATATATGACAACAAATCCAACAAGTATTTCTTTTCTTCGTATATATGTAGATTAATTTTGTATGTCTATTTTATTTTTTTGGGATAAGTGCTGACATACTTTGTATTTTTTGATTTTTTTTGCAGTAATGCAAACACGACTTCTAGGATATCAGTCACAGACAAAGGTATTTTGTGTTATTGTGGACTACCGTCTCCGTTGCTCACGTCGCGTCAGTCTCATAGCTTTGGTAGGCAGTTCTACGGTTGCACTAAGGGTGTTTCAGCTCGTTGTGGCTTTTTCCGGTGGGCTGACAGTCCCACATATTACACTGCCAGCAGTCATGGGAATCTGATGTTTTCCCAGGTTGATAGAGCAGATGAGGACAGACGTAGCAAAAGTTTGAAATTAAATAGTTTAATATTTCTCATTATAGTTGTACTTTTCTTTGTACTGTTTTTATTTCTTCTGGTACTCACCAGAGTGTGAGAACTGCATGTCATCTTTTGGAACTGATCGGTGATGATGGTATGCTTCTGCACTATATTCTTCTGTTCTATCAATAAGCTATTCTGAATAAGCTGCCCCAAACAGTTTTATATAACAGGGGCAGAAATGTCATTTAACCACCAATAAGCTAATCTGAATAAGCTGCCCCAAACAGCAAGCCAGCTTATTCTGATAATCTGCAGATTATCAGAGCATATTATAAATAATCTGCTTATCAGCAGATTATAAATAATCAATAGCTAATGTCGGAGTTTATTTGGGATGCTTTAATTGGGCTAACATTTTTATTGAGATATTTATACACATGACTTTTAGACTAAGCCTATTTGAGTTTTTTTATTTGAGTTGAGTTATTTCTTTTTTGAAATTTAGGGTCTGTTTGGGGCAGCTGTAGATTATTAATAATTTGCTGATAAACAGATTATCCTGATAATCTGATAATCTGCAGATTATCAAGATAAGTTATCTTGTTGTTTGGGGGAGCTTATGCAGAACAACTTATTGGTAGTTGTTGCTGAATAAATGACCATTCTGCCACTCTCACAAAAATGAGGTTCTCTTACAAGAATTATCCCAAGTTCTTCAATCAAGAATTATCTTACATGAGGTTCTCTGATTTTTCAATATGTTTGTTTCACTTAATTCCATTAATTTTAGAATAAAACCTACTCAATTTTCCTAAAATGTTCTACAGGTTGCTAGTCAACAACAAGTCTTTCACAAAAATCTTATGCTAATTAAGCAAGTTTTCATTCCGAACAGTTTCAGTTTTAAATACATTTACAGTAGAAAACAAAATCAACATTCACCAGAGCACCATTGCTAATATAAGCAGAAGGCACACCTCCACCGCAGAACTTCGGAGGATGCCTCTCCTTACGAATGGCCTGAGGAGGGAAGAAAAGTTCCCCGCTAGCAATACACGTCGCAGAGCAAGCCGTGGATGCCATTGCCGCAGAGCGCGGGGAGGGGAGGTCGGGAAACGAGAGATGAACCCTAGAAAATCATCCGCTGGAGCGCGAAGCCAGCACGAATAGGGTTGACCCCGCCTATTAACAAAGTGGCGAACGGAGTTTCCGAGCGGCTCCAAAACTTAGGCCAAACGCATTATCCAAACAGTGAGCGGCGTTTTTAAAACGCCACCGCACCTCAATAAGCTGTCCCAAACGCACCCTTAATCCACTATATTATATAAACATTGATAGTTTGATGATGATAAAAATAGATAATATTGAGATTATTTGAAGGAAAGTGTTATGGTATGGCTCATATACCATATCGGGACAGACGCTGGATCGAAGCGGAGCAGAGCGGAGCGGAAGAATCTGTCCAAATTGGGAAGTTACGTGGGTTGGGGTGCGGGGGCAAAGCCCCGCGGTATGGTACAGGGGTAATGTTGTAATTACATATTGTGCCTAAGGTTTACTCCTGTGGTTATAAATATGTCTGTTAGTAACCCCAGGAGGTATCCCTGATTTCTGTAAACTCTTTTCTGAATATTGAAAGGAACTCGCCGCTCTGCTCCCGAGGACGTAGGCATCTTTGCCGAACCTCGTTAAATCTCTGTGTTCTTCTGGATTTGTGTCGATTACTGTTTTCTT
>NW_018165313.1:197803-209470 GCF_001263595.1 Phalaenopsis equestris | reverse complement strand
GGCATTGAGCAAGGTGGAGTTCAGTTGCGTTGTGACAGTCAGAGTGCTATTTATCTGGCTAAGAACCATGTGTACCATGCGAGAACCAAGCACATTGATGTCAGGTATCACAAGATCAGAGAGTTGATTGCTTCTGGGGAGATATTGTTGCAGAAGGTTCATACTGATGAGAATGCAGCTGATATGTTGACCAAGCCAGTTACTATCAACAAGTTCTTGCATTGCTTGGACTTGTTGAATGTTTGCAGTTGCTAGAGAAGCATGGTGGCCCAACCCACAGTGGTGCAGGTGTAACTCCCAGGTATTTTTCTCCTAAGGGGCTGGATATTCGCCAAGGTGGAGATTTGTTATGGTATGGCTCATATACCATATCGGGACAGACGCTGGATCGAAGCGGAGCAGAGCGGAGCGGAAGAATCTGTCCAAATTGGGAAGTTACGTGGGTTGGGGTGCGGGGGCAAAGCCCCGCGGTATGGTACAGGGGTAATGTTGTAATTACATATTGTGCCTAGGTTTACTCCTGGGGTTATAAATAGGCCTGTTAGTAACCCCAGGAGGTATTCCTGATTTCTGTAAACTCTTTTCTGAATATTGAAAGGAACTCGCCGCTCTGCTCCCGAGGACGTAGGCATCTTTGCCGAACCTCGTTAAATCTCTGTGTTCTTCTGGATTTGTGTCGATTCTTGTTTTTCTTCGCCCTATTTTTCTCAACAGAAAGAAAAAAAAATCTCATCTTTCTTCCACTGTATAGAGTGCAATCAGAGTCACCTTGTTTATGAGGCAATCATTACAAGGCGAATAAATTATTGATGGATGTGTGTCTTTCAAAAGTAAGAGAAAATTAAAAATAGCTTAAAAAGTTATATCATTCAATTTTTTTACATCTAGGCTATATTCTCTTATAGAACTTGATATCATTTAAAGAAAAATTAAGGAACATATCAGATGCTGACAGCTCAACTTATGAGATTTATGTAGTTGAAGTGATATCTAAATATGTGTTCTATATTTTTTGACCGAATATAATTATTAAATAGAATTAACTAGTAATTAAAAAAAATGATTGAAGGAAAATAGATCATCAAGGGGCACTAATAATTTATTGTCATTTCATAAGCACGAATCACATAGATGGCTACTTGATAAAGAACACAGAGCTTCATGGATTTCTGTGTTTTTGAACTATGTTGGTCCAAAGGCATACATGAAGTTATTAGTTCTTCGTGTTTACCTGTTTATAAGTACATAGTTATATGAGAATCATTTTTCCTAAACTATATAAAAGATTTTGATGATTGCAGATTACACTAAGAAATGATTGGATTGATGAATTATTATAAGCTCGGTGTATGCGGGTAAATATGTCATTTAGATAGTTTACATGAAAATATAACAATTAAAGACATGTATTTGTGTATGTGGTTTCATGTGTAGAGACTGCTACTATATCTCAAAATATCATATAGATCCAATGAACACGTGAGTGAAATGTAACATGATTTTGAAACTATAATTAAGAAAAATCCTTTATTTGATTATTTTATTTGTTGTTGTTGGTAATTTAGGAAATTTACCTAGTCAGACATTATCCGTCGTTGTAGGTTTTGTTGCTTGGGCGTGAAACCATTGTCAATTGGCCAGTTTGAGTTCGCCAAATTTCCTTCGAATTCTGTTGATTTCTTATATGAATTTCTTGAGTTCCTCAAGTGTGAGTGGGACATAAGATTGTATGCATAATTAGGAAATTTTTACTTAATCTTTTTTTAAGACCGACAATGAAATACAAGGGTATGAATGGTAACACATTTTTATTGTCGAGATACAAAGAATTTTCCTAATGATAGAATGTCTTCATGTCATCTCAATTCTATGTTTGAGACACCTCCTTTCGGTGAAGGTTTTTTGACTTATACGTGTTGACCTCTTTTTTGGGTTACACGCAGCTTCCAGAGTAATATGAAGCTTCCAGAAAGGTCCCAGCGCCTCTGAACCCTAAAAAAAAAAGTATTGTGCCCCTTTCTATCCCAATGTGGTTACGCCAGGCCTGGAATGTGACCACTCCCAGACGTTGTCACTCCTGTATGAGGCATGACCATGCTAGCACGCCCCCAATTCTGCTGGCGTTGTAATCTAGGGACATTGATATGTAATCTTTGACAATGAATCCTCATCCTGACTGTCGATTTGATCGAATAGTTGTAAACATTTGACAACCATCGACAATTGTGAAATCTGCTAGGGTAATCCAAGCCGTCAATCTCTCATCTGATAGGCCCGCAGTCGCCTATAAAAGACAGTTGTTCGTGCCTCATCCAGAAGAGACAGTGGAGCGCAATCCATAATGCAGTGCAAAGGGCAGAAAGCAGTGCAAGGTGAGGTGTCAAAGTGTCTTTCTCCTGTTGTCTCCGGCGAACCTTCTCCTCCTCTGGTCAACCACCTCCTTTGCAAGTCCTTTTACACTATTTAAATATTACTAAGTTAGTTTTAAGTGTTCTGAGTTTAATAATGGGCTAGGTTAACTCAATAGCCTTGGATTACACTTAGGTTTGGGTTCGACGCACGTCGACACAAACCCAACCTAATCCTAATCTCTAAAATGGTTTAGTCAAAACCCTAAACATAACTCAGAGCTCACTCAATCTAGCCCAAACCCTAAACCTAATAAAGGTATGACCCAACTCAGACCTGGCCCTATCTAACCTAAAACCTATGTCTAACCCAGATCTGACCCAAACTAAAGATGACTCAACCTAACCTAAACCCTAAACCTAACTCAAGTCTAATCTAGCCCAGACCTGTCTCAACCTAACCTAACACAAACCTAATCCAGGTCTACCATATCCAGACCTGACCGAACTTAGACCAGATCAAGCTCAGGTTTAGCCTAAACTAACCCAAATCTACCTTGGTCAACCCAATTCAATTTGGGACAACCCCGATCAAATCCCAACATACTTAGGTCAGCCCAAAAGAAACCCAAGTCAACCCAGGTCAACCCAAATCAAACCCTAATTTACATGGGTCAGCCCGTCAACTCAGACCAACCAAAATCAACTCATGGATGATTGTCGATTGTTTTGATCTGTTCAATTGAATAAACGTTCATGAGGTCGATCCATGGACAAAAGTTACATATCAGTGATGTGGCAGAGAAGGATATGAAAGAAGTGGTGTGGTGTAACCATGCCCAGGCTGAGGCGTGGCCTCGCCGAGGCGTGGTCATCCCCCATGTTGGCGTGACGACGCTTGGGAGTGGTCACGCCCCAAGCCTGACTTGACTACTCCAGGACAGGAAAAAGGGCAAATGGATTTTTCTTAGTGTTCAGAGGCAAGGAAGTTTAAAGAATTTTGATCAAGCCCTTTAAAGTTTCACTTGTTAATCATTGTGATTGAGAACAGGGATTGCCCTCCTTAGATTGCTTGGTTGGTAGCTCTTTTTCAAGGTTGGGATCATAAAGCACACCACCCAGCTTCGAGCCCCTGCCTTTACCAAATTTTTACATTTAATCCTGGTCTTCTATATGGATAACGAGTTTTTTTTTATCGATTTTTATTTTCTTGCGATTTACTTAAGTTTTTCCGTGTCAGATTTTCTTACAATTTACTTAAACTTCTTGCATTTGCTTGAATTTCATGCACATTGTTATATTATGTTGATTGTACTAACCCTTTTGCAGTAGTAGCAGAAACCCATGTACACATTTTTGTGTTTTACTTTTGTACTTTTTTTACTGCGTTCTCACTAATTCTTTTACTTATGTATGCCTTTGCATACTTTCCAGATCCTTAGGATAGAGATCAATAGTCTGGTTGCTTAGGATGGATCACTGCAACACATGAATCAACACATCCTTTAATTTTAACAATAATAATCAAAATTATAACATAAGACATAAAACACTAAATCTGGAGTCACCGTCAACAAGAAGCTCATAGTAAATTTTGTAAGCAGCACGACGAGGATGCAAGCGAAGGACAAAGGACTTCTGCTGATGACTCAAGGATTGAATTCAACAGACATGGAATTTACAGAAGAACATCTTTGAAAGAGCAAACAAGATCGTCCTCTACTAAACTTTCCTTAGACTTAAATAATCAATCCATAGGACTTCGAGGTTGTATACATAGTGCGACATAAATTCTCGTCTTATCATTAGGTATTTTCACAAACATGTTGTGTAATATAAGCCTTAACTCTATTAGAATTCTGAAGTTGTCATCCGATACAACAAAAATCCTCCTATCTCCTAGGCTATCTGCATGATCAGATATCCAGATATCATGCAAATGTAAGTAAATGTAAGTCCTAAATAATAAATTGACAGGATTGAAACATCAAATAATATCATCTTCAAAACATAAATGCAAACAATATGATAGTTTGAGACATCACTGAAGTTCGCCTTAGAGTCTGTGATGTCTTCTACCTTTTTCTCTTTTTGCATTTCAAAAATAAATGTTTCTATTTGGCCCATCCCAAATTGATTTTCCCCATGTCCAACCTTGAAATCCTAAACTTGAAATCTTGAAGACAAAGACTTCTGATCATTATCGAGAGTTTTTTTTAAGTGACTTTAATCATTTATGATATAACTAATTATAGGGGCTTGCCTTATAGAAAACTAAAGAACCCAAATAATATAAACTGTACTTAATGTTCAATATTAGGTAGGGGAACTTGTTTGTCATACATAAAAGATTTGCAGACCAAACTGATGCTATAAGTTCTTTTAGTTTATTTAATTAAGCCCGTTGTCGAGTAATGTGCTTATTATTTGGGATAGGTGCATTATTTGTAGGCTTATGCTTGTTTATTTAAACTATTAAATTGTATGAGATCTTAATAATCTTATATTTTCAAAATTAAAATAATATTTTTCAAATCAAAATTATATATATTAAATTAAATTAAAATTATTTTCAAAATTAAAGCGAAATAAAAAAAGTAACGACCGACAACTAAATGAGCGTAATCTGGAGCGAACATCCAATGATCAACCAATTGATTGAATCGACCGACATGCAATGTCAGTAGATCCAATTGACATATAACGCTTGCGATCCCAGCAGTCTGGTCTTCTAGCAAGGATGTCCGATCATAATCGTTTGACTGACCGGCTTTACCTCGACGGGAGCAATCGTTGCGTGACCGATTGCCTCGGTTGATTGAATTTAAATACGACGACCGGGTGATAGCTATTGTATTATACCTAAATTATATTGTGAATCTAATATCACAAATTTATTATTAAATCAGCGTCTTAATTGCATTAAGGGCAGTTTTCATAATCGTTCGCTCATTTCTATAATTAAGGGCGGTTTCCATAACAGCTTCCTCCTTTTTTGTAATTTTACAAATACAACACTATAAATAGAGGACAAAAAGATAAATAAAAAGGCTTTTCTTGACCTCTCTACCCCGAATCCTCTAACTATCCGACTCTTTCCCTCTTTCTTCTTCCCCCGCTCCAACTCTCATGGTGTGTATTTTCGAACGACAACTCGTGATTCAACACTAGAAAATAAATAATATAATTTTGTGTGTAGAAAATAAAATGTGGTTTGTTATTATGTTGCCAATTAGGTAAAGAACTCTAACTCTAGTGTAAATAAATTTATAACTATGACTTTAATTTAAAGTTGAGAGGTTTCTTAACGATTAGATTTTAATTGTAAGTCGGTTCAAAATCAAAAAGTGTGGGAGATTAAATTAAATCGACAAGCAAAAAAATATTAGTTAAAATGGAGATTAAATAGAGCCAGGAAATAATTAAAATTGATTATTTTATGAAAAATTAAGTTATTTACAACATCAAATTGCATTAAATAAATAATTAACGTGGCGCAGTTCAAAATGGATCTTCATGTTGTCTTGATTAAAATAAACTTAGAATAGTGTATGCTATTATTTTGTACCATTGATAATAGAGAGGGCGGGCATACTTTAGTATTATATTTCATAATTTAATTTAGTATTATATTAACATGTCAAATAAATTAAATGAAATTGATCTTAATTGAATCAAATATATTTATAGATTTAGAGCATCAATTTGCTGAATTTATTAATTTTTATTTAACTTAAATCCGAGTGCAGCAAAGCACTCCTTAAGTTTAATTAACAAATGGCAGGGTTGCATTTTTGTTCATAGCAGTGGCAGCAAATTAGTTAATGACAGAGCACCGGAGCCCGGATGAATGTAAAAAAAAAACAAAAACAATAAATAAATAGATAAATAAATCCAATTAGTTTGGAAGTTGCGTGAAAATCAACCAAATTGCATTTGTTTATTAAAAATGACAACATAACGCAAGGCCCCATGATTTTAAATATTAATGAAGGAGTGGTGTGCCGGCCCTTCCCTTTTTGATATTAATGCGCCAGCCGGGTCGAATCCGGGTGGCAATTAAACGTAAATACCGGTTTGCCGTCATCCAAAATAAATATATACATACTGCATTAAAAAAAAGAAATGATCTGTACAAATTTCTAGACAATCTAACTGTTCAGGTTAAAGGAAACGGGACGGAGATCGCTCTAATGAAAAACTACAAAAATTCTCGTGAAGCGGGTCGACTGAAGGCCGCGGCCAACATTAGATAGGCATCCATGCAACAAACTGACAAAACTCTAACCACCCAACAATTTCACAAATATCAACGTGAAGCTCTCTCAACAGTTCCCTCAAAGATCATTCGCCAAAGAATAATAATAAAGTAAGCCGACCGACAACTCGAAAGCTAGTCTGTTTTCTAGAGTGAAGACCGACCGGTGTCCAGATAAATGACCGATCAAAATCAATGAAGTCGGCCAACCTGAGGAGTTGCTAATCAGAAGGTCCGAGCACATGAAAAGATGCCAAAATCGATTATGAATATGAAAGTTATTAAAAAGACGATAATAAACTCTAATGCTCCTATTAAAGCAGGGGCAACCATTTAATTTTATATTTTTGACATTCTATCTCCTATAAATAGGGAAGTTATAGCATGTATTAGGAAATTTTGACTCTTTTCTCTCCAGAATCTTTTGTAGAGAGAATTCTCTCTTATTCTCTACTGCAACTGTCATTTCCAATATATAAAATGGTCTAGAGTGTCAAAAAATACACTAGTTTGCCTTAAAAGGGCAAGTCATTGTGTGCTCCATCACACACCCTCTCCCTCTCCCTCTCCCTCTCCCTCACCCTCACACACACACACACACACACACACACACACACACACACACACACACACACACACATATATATATATATATGTATGTATGTATATATATATATATAAGTTATCATCCATCTCGAAAATATTGAGCTAGAGCATGGTATTTGATGCATATCAAATGGTTTGTGGTGGAGAGAGATGAATTCTAATTATAGCATTACACAAAAATTCATCATACGATTGGGTAATTTAAGAGAATTTAGCACAAGGAGACACCTCAAAAATTTTTTTTTGGAAAATGTTGAAAAGGTGAAAAAATTATGGGATCTTGCCTAATTGAAATAATTCACTATGATGGTGTGTACAAAGGCCCACTCTTTGCCTGAATTGGGGAAGATTGAGTTGCAAAATTGACTGTTGTGTAAATATTAATTCCAAATTAATATATGCAAATGAATAGATGCATTGTTTGTAAATACTAATACCAAATTCGATCTAAACATGTTCACAAACAAAAAACAAACATATTTGGATCGATAAGCGGAAGCGAGATAGGATCATATATATCTCCAGCCATAACTTATATGAGTAGAGTCGACACTCACAATTAACACGACAAATTTTCTGTTATAGATCTGTTATAGATCTTCTAAGCTTTTCTCACTCACAACCCGATGGTGCAAATAAAATTAAGAGGAGCAAGCTTAGGGACCAAAACAGTAAGCATCACGTCTTATTTATAGTGTCATGCCCATCACAGAGTTCAATGAACGTGTGCAGGGCATACTTATATAAATTTTAGTAAATTTTATATAAACAGTAAGCTTAGGGACCAAAACTATATTAAATTTTAGTGTTGAACCTAGACTCTATATTGACCATATTCTTAAATTTATTTCTCAACATTAATTAATTTAGGAATCCTAAAGATATAAATTTATTTCTCATCATTAATTAATTTGAGAATCCTAAAGAAATAAATTTATTTCCCAACATTAATTAATTTGGGAATCATAAAGAAATAAATTTTTTCCCATCATTAATTAATTTGGGAATCCTAAAGAAAGAAATTTATTTATTAACATTAATTAATTTAGGAATCCTAAGGAAATAAATTTATTTCCCAACATTCTCACACTTGGTTCATATAGTTCAACACACACCATATAGAGAAGCAAAATATATGAATCATGGTGATATGTCATCTTATAATGAGTATTATTTTCCATGTATTACACTATATGAAGTCTCTCAACACTAGCCCATGCAACTTAATGAATAAACCATATGTTTATTCCATGTCCAAACCCAACGAGATTTCTCAAAATAAATGAATGAATAAATATGTGCACAAAACCATATGAGAAACATCAATTGAATAAGAGTTTCATTAAAACAATAAATGTTCGTACAATGTAAATCATATTATGGAACCAAGTCCCATTCATACTACATGATCCTTAAAATTCTCTGGTGGCATGCCTTTAGTCAAAAGATTAGCAATCATCAACTCAGTGCTAACATGTTCAATGACCACTTTCTTTTCCTTAACACGTTCTCTTATGGCTAAATATTTGATGTTGATGTGTTTACTTCGGCTTCCACTCTTATTGTTCTTAGTCATAAATACTGCAGCTGAGTTGTCATAGTACAACTTTAATGGCCTTGAAATAGAGTCCACGACTCTAAGCCCATATATGAAACTCTTCAACCATACACCATGCGAGGTAGCTTCAAAACAGGATACGAACTCAACTTCCATAGTGGAAGTAGCAGTCAATGTCTGCTTACAACTCCACCAGCTAGCATGAAGATATAATCAGATGTTGATTTTCTTGAGTCAATGCAACCAGCGTAGTCTGAATCGGAGTAGCCAATCACCTCCAAATTATCAGCTTGTTTGTACATGAGCATATAATCATTTGTACCTTGAAGATATCTCATCACTTTCTTTGCAGCTTTCCAGTGGTCGATACATGAATTACTCTGATATCTTCCCAGCACTCCAACATTATATGTTATGTCAGGTCTGGTACAAACTTGAGCATATATAAGGCTTCCAACAGCTGAAGCATATGAAATGTTCTTCATGTGCTCCAGTTCAAAATTATTTTTCGGGCACTGACTCAAATCTAATCTATCACCCTTCACAATAGGAGCTATACTCGGTGAACAATTCTTTATGTGAAATCTCTTTAGAACTTTATTGATATAGGTCTCTTGAGACAAACCCAAAATACATCAAGATCTGTCCCTATGGATCTTAATACCTATGACATAAGATGCCTCACCCATATCCTTCATATCAAAGTTCTTGGAGAGCAATTGTTTCACCTCATAAAGTAAACCCCTATCATTGGTTGTAAGTAAAGTATCATCCACAAACAATACAAGAGAACAAATTTTACTCCCACTAACCTTCTGGTATATATATTGATTCATGACGTTCTCTTCAAAACCAAATGAAGTAATAACTTCATGAAATTTCAAATACCACTAACGGAAGGCTTGTTTCAAACCTTATATGGATTTATTTAGCTTGCAGACCAAGTGATCACCATCACTAGAGGAGAATCCTTCTAGTTGTTTCATGTAAACCTCTTCCTCTAGATCACCATTAAGGAATGTCGTTTTCACATCCATTTAATATAACTCAAAATCAAAATGAGCTACCAATGTCATAATTACTCGGAGAGAATCTTTTTTATATATAGGAGAAAATGTCTTCGTATAGTCAATTCCTTCTCTCTGAGTGAACCCTTTGACAACGAGTCTTGCCTTATGTCTCTCAATGTTACCTTGCGAGTCTTTCTTTATTTTGAAAACTCATTTACATCTAATGGCTTTTACACCATTAGGCAGCTCAACAACATCCCAGACTCGATTAGATGCCATAGAATCCATTTCTTCTGTCATGGCATTATGCTACAAGTCCGATTCCTTAGAAGTCATGGCTTGTGAAAATGTTTCAGGATCATTTTCGGCTCCAATGTTGTAGCCCGATTCTTGAAGATGCACAACATAATCACTAGGTATCACTAGGTGATTTTCTTTCTCTAGTAGATCTTCTTAACGTTGTTTCAACATTCTTCTCAAGAGCATGTTGTTCAACTAGTTGTACAACAATACCTTGTTGTTCCTTATTAACAACTTGATCTACTTGATCATTATTAATAGCTTGTGGAACTTCAGCAATTGGTTGTCTAACACCTGTTTGTCCTTGAGGGGTGTGAATAACAATCAATCTGTCACTTGATCCATTTCACAGTGATCCTTTTCCAAACAATATCCCCAAATTGATCATTTCCACTGATTAATTTATACTCAAGAAATTTTGCATTTCTTGATTCCACAATCCTAGTGCCATGAGACGGACAATAGAATATATACCCTTTAGACCTTTCAGCATATCCAATAAAATACCCACTAATGGTCCTTGGGTCTAACTTCTTTTCTTCTGGGTTATAAATTCTTACTTCAGATGAGCATCCCCAAATGCGTATATGTCGCAAATTGGTTTTCAACCTTCGAATAACTCAAAAGGCATTTTTGGAACAGCCTTGGTTACAACTTTATTTAATATATACACAACCGTCTTTAGAGCTTCAATCCACAAGAATTTAGGGAGTTTCGAGTTACTCCGCATAATTCTCACCATGTCCATTAAAGTTCGATTTCTTCTTTGTGCCACACCATTCTGATCAGGACAACCAGACATAGTGTGATGGGCAATTGACCAAAAGAAAGTATGTTGAGATTTTCATATCTATTTTACACTATTTTTGATGATATTGCACTTTAAAGAAGGTTATTTTTTATGTTTTGTTGCATGTATGATGAATTATGGTCATTGGAGCAAAGAGATGCAAAAATGGTACAATTTGGAGTAAAAACGAGTAAGAAATGAAATTTTATCTCATGTCCTGACACATTTCGATATGTCTTTGTATGCTTAGTCTCTTTTACACTTCTCACACCTTTTTGAATGAAATTATACTTTAAAGGAATGCTATTTTTATGCTTATTTTGTAGGGCTATCTGTTAGGAACACAACGCAACTGAAATAGGGCGAAACGGAGCTAAAACGAAGCCAAACGGAGCGAAACGGTGGAGCTGGCAGTCTGCTCGCCGATGGCGCCCAAAACGGCGCCGACGACGATATTTACCCGAGAACACCGAAAAATGACAGAAAAGCTCGCTGACAGCGCCCTTGAGCCCGCCGACGGCTCCCGGGACGACTATGGACCGAATTTTGGCGGTTATGAGTCGAAATTCAACGTATTTGGACGCTTTTTAAAAGGACTCTTGTGGCAACTCTTCAAACTTTGTCTCTACACTTTAAAAGAATGAATTTAGGTTAGAAAAATAGGGTTTTTTGTGAGAGGAATGTTAGGAAAAGTGTGGAGAAAGTTTAGGGTTTTTAGAATAGGAGTAGAAATGTAGATTTCTACCCTTTTGGAGAGATTGGAGAGGAGATTTTGAGAGAATTTGTAAGGAGATGTT
>NW_018165313.1:195791-197615 GCF_001263595.1 Phalaenopsis equestris | reverse complement strand
TTGTGTTTTCTTCGTGCTTTGTGATGGGCTTCTCTTACTCTCTCTTCTTGTTTAGAAATAATGGCATGAGAAGATTATGCCGTTGTTTTCAATTTACTTTTCTTTTGTAATGAATATAGTTCATGTTTAAGATTTTGTGATGTATGTTAAAAGCAGATTTAATTATCATTGTGATGGTTTTTACTTGCACTTTATTTACATTACAATAAAGGCCTGTTGTAGTGTTAAAGTTCGTTGTAATTGCATTAAGATCCGAGAGGGCTGTGTAATTCTCAATAAAGTAGAACCACAATCAGATTCCATTGATGGTTAAGTTCATAGGAGTTGAGTGCAAATAAATAGCGAAATATACTTTGATGGGCGTAGAATTGGAGATTTTAGGGTGACAGACTAAATTCCCCAATTTAGTCCTATTATTTGAGTACTGAAGAGAAAATGTTAGCCCTCAGGTGAGGGGAACGTGGGAGCTCCGAAGTGAGAACTGGTACCTAGCCACGGATTCAGTAAACAAGCATAGGATTAGTCAATGTTCTTTATGTCTGGACCAAAGGGTAAAGAATATGATTACTCCTATTTGGCACATACAATATTTAATGCATCTCATTCCTTTACATTATCCAGTTCTTTACATAAGAATAGTAGTTTTTAATATCTCAAAATTCTCCAAACCAATTCATCCAAAAAGGGTTACCTTTAGAATTAATATTTGCATTTAGGAGTAGTTATTAGTTGTGTTAAACTCAAGTCTTATTTAAGAGTATTTGTTAGTAAAACCTCTTAAATCGCACTTTCAAACTAAAGACTAATATTAGTATATTAAAATTTGACTAAGGACCTCTTTCCTCGCTTCCCTGTGGGATCGATAAATAGGACTCTACTAGAGCCCTGTATTACTTGAGCGATACGTATACTTGCGTTTGAAATTGTGACTTCACAAAATCAATATAAATATATAAATCTGGGTTCATAAATTCCTGCATATTAAAAAGTCATTGTCAAGTTTTTGGCATCATTGTCGGGGACGCTTCGGTAAGAACTTTAGGAGAATTTTAGTTGAAGTAATTAGGCTTAGACTTGGAAAACTGTAGTGTCGTAAAAACTGTTTTTTGTGAAAAGTATTTTTATATGAAAAAGTGTTGAAAAAAATATTTTTTATGAAAATTAAGGTGTTCGTGAAAATATTTTTTTGTGTTGAATATATTTCATCTGTTATTTGTTTAATTGCTAATGTATTGTTTGTTGTGTTGCGTACGCGAAACAAAGGATCTGCAAGAATTGTGCCTTATGATCCCGAGTTAGAAAAAAAGAAAAAAAGAAAAAATACAAAGAGGGCTCGAAAAACTAGAAATAAAAATGGAAAACTTTCAAAATAATAACTTGGAAAATCATCATACTTCATTGAGGGATTACGTAAATCCTACGACACATGAAATTCACTTAAGTATACAAAATCCTGTCGTAGAAGCTGACTCTTTTGTAATAAATCCTGAGATTATCCAACTGGTGCAGAACAATCAGTTTGGGGGAACTCCTTTGGAGGATCTCTATTTACACTTATCAAATTTTATAGAAATTTGTGCTATATTTCGTTATAACGGTATGTCAGACGATACTGTTAGACTAAGGTTTTTCTTTTCTCACTAAAGGAAAAGACTAATATTTACATTACAATAAAGGTCTGCTGTAGTGTTAAAGTTTTTTGTAATTGCAATAAGACCCGAGAGGGCTGTGTAATTCTCAATAAAGAAGAATCACATTCAGATTCCATGGATGGTTAAGTTCATGAGAGTTGAATGCAAATAAATAGGGAAATATACTTTGATG
>NW_018165313.1:192420-193199 GCF_001263595.1 Phalaenopsis equestris | reverse complement strand
ATGTTGTGAGAGAAACAAAGAAAACTAAAAGACTTGAAGAACATGTTTCTAAGGATCTGGAAAAATTAATATCTCCAACTAAAATCAGTTTGAAAAGACCACCACCTCCATTTCCTCAAAGACTTAGACAGCATGCGTTGGATAAAAAAAATTTCAAAGTTCATGGACATACTTAAGAAGTTAACGATAAATATTCCTTTCGCTGAAGCTTTGAAACAGACGCCAAGTTATGCAAAATTTATGAAGGAGATATTAAACAAGAAAATGAAATTTTGGGATTACGAGATAGTTGCACTAAGTGAGGAGTGCAGTGCTATACTTCAGAAAAAAATTTCTCGGAAACTTAAAGATCATTGTAGCTTTACAATTCCTCGAGTAATTAGAAAAAGATTATGTGGAAAAGCTTTATGTGATTTAGAATCGAACATTAATGTGATGTCTCTATCTATATTTAAAGGGTTAGGTTTAACTGATATTTATCCCACTACTATAACTCTTCAGTTAACTGATCGATCTATCATTTATCCAAAAAGGATTATAGAAGATGTGTGTTGACCTCACTTTTGATTGAGGTCTAGAAACTTCTTTAGTAGCCTAGGTCTAGCCATAGGACTTTCCTATAGACTAGTCTTAGAAAACTAGAAAGGGTACCCTCACCATTAGAAACTCAAAACTTTTCTCTTTACTCAACTTGAAGTTCCACATATTGGTCCTAACCTCTAATATTTAGTAGGTAAGATCATTATGGGGGAAGCTCAAGAAGAGTTCCTATAGGGCTA
>NW_018165313.1:183132-185900 GCF_001263595.1 Phalaenopsis equestris | reverse complement strand
CGAACCCAGCATAATATAAACCCTATTTAATTCCTTATATTAAATAGGGGAACTTGTCGGCCAATACATTGGTTTCGCAGACCAAACGGATGTCATAACTTTCTTTGGTTTATTTGATCGAGCCTCACCCTCAATTCTTGTGTTCATCCTTCGAGATAGATACAGGATTTGAGATAAAGTGCTCTTTCATCTAAACTATGAAAATTATGGGGTCAGTTTGACTTCATCTTTTTCAAAAATAAAAATTTTTAAAACGTCCTTCCGAAGCGGGCAACGGGATTTCAATTCCGATGACCGACAGCTTCTTACGGGCAAACTCCACACCAAAAATAGTGCCGACAATGTGCTTGTTAAAGTGGATAAATTTATTTTTCCTATGGACTTTATTGTATTAAATATGGAGGAAGATAAAGAATATCCTATTATTTTGGGGAGACTTTTTCTTATGGAGGAAAGTTAACTATGAATATTAATGACCATGAGACTAATTTTGATGTTTTAAAGACTATGAAATATCCAGCTGAGAGAAATGATGATGATTGTTTTCGGATGGATGAAATTAATTATCTAAGTAAATATCATTTCCAAAAGAGTTTTGAAAATAAGTTAACAGATGAGATCGAAATGGGCTTTCTTGATGAGTCTAAAATGTTGTTTAAAGAAGATTGTATGTATGTTTAGGAGATGTGTGACATGATGGACGTTACAAAAAATAGTAAACTTTTAATTCCATCTGTTGAAAAAAATCATGACCTTAAAATGAATTTACCTCATACAATTTTAAAGCCTGCCTATTTGGTGAATTCATACACACCACCAGTCTCTATATCTTCATATTTGACTTAATCACAAGATGAACCTAAATTGAATGATGAAATCAGTAAAAGATCTCATATGAAAGAGTTATTCAAAGTCACTGAATAACATATTCCATGGTATACGAACAAAATGAATGAGATTTTGATGTTGGGGCAGACTATTAATGCAATTAACAGTTACCCCCAGAGATTTTACCTAGTGACTCTGAGATAAATCCTAAGGAAATGGATGACAAACAAGATAAAATTATTGAACTAAGACTTGGAAGAGAATTTGAGGATATATTTCAAAAAAACTTTGAGTTGAGAAAAGAGGATGAGGATATTGAAAGACCAATGGAAGAAATTCTTATGGAATCAGAAAAACTTATTTCCTCATTTAAGATAGATATATAAAGACCACCTCCACCATTTACTCAGTATCGAGGGGAAGAATTGGAAGATAACTTGAAATAGAAGAGCAACATAGAAGATATTGATCTAGAATCTGAATTATCTAGAGAGAATCTGATCCAAAATTTCGGAGATCATGAAGTATCATATAAAGATCAATTTCTTATAAATTTCAAGGATGATATTAATATGCAAATTAAGAAAATTACTAGAATAATATTGGATCTAGAAAGAAATATGAGGAACAATGATAAGAATCAATATGAAAAGGAAGAGCTGAATGAAAAATTAAAAGTTGAGGATTTTATAGTAATCCCTGGATCTGGAAAAAATTGGACGATTGATCAAGGATTACTTAATTGGAGTTTTGATCCAGGTGGAATCATTTGTCAGGCTAGTGACGTTAAATCAAGCGCTTTATGGGAGGCAAACCATAGTTATTTGTATGGTTTGATTTAGTATGCTTAAGAGTCATGATTGTTAGTGTTGTATTGTATTTGCTTTAGTGTGGATTGACCTATTTGCTTGATGTTTGGTAGATGTTTGGATTGTTAGTGTTTTGATTTGCTTTTTGTGTGTCATGAGGGTAATGATTCCTTAAATTCTTACTATGGTTAGACTTGTATGTTCTCTTGTAGTAGTTGGATTGACGAGTCCACTACAACTCGGGTTTCACCCGAACTTGAGTTTTACAAGAGACATTATGAATTTTAACAGTGATAGTTCCATCTCATATTTGTTACTTCTTTTCTCGGACTTTATTTTCATTTGATAGGAGTCGCGAACCTATTAGATGAGTAACTTGTGGATGATCTTACACTATTCTATAACTACTAGAGGTGCTTAATTATTGGGATATGGTGATGTCTGGTGTTGGTGCTCGAGAACCAATATATCAGGGATAATCTTATCTTTGGGATTAGAATCTATAAAATCATTTATAAGCACCCAATATATTTGTGTAGGGATTCCGTTAGAAATTGGAAGTGAGTGAGATGTGTGTTTGTGTTTGTGTTACAATTTATAAGACTTGAAGACCATTTTTATATTCCAATGTTGATCCATGCTATGCTAATTAGAAGTTTGTTTATTTAATTTCATTCTAGCATGTTTATTTTAAATTTACTTTCTACTACATGTTTTCTATCCTAATAAATAATTGTAGATATTTTTTTATAGAAATTTGTGGTAAATAAAATTTCTAAACTGTTTTTCTTCCTACTTATATTTTCTGCACTAAATGTTATACATGGTAAAAATCAAGTTTGGGGGTAGGAAGAAAATGAAATTTTACAGTGAATATACTTTCTTTTTAGTTTAATATTATTGCATACATGTTTTAGGCTAGATTTATTTTCTTATGTTGTCGTTCTATCATGATTATGCATAAATATAAATTTGATAGGATGTTGCAGTAGCTAGTAGATTTAATTACTTTTCCTTTTTGCTACATTTTATGGAATTAAATTGTAAAATATTTAAAAATTTTAGCTAGTAGTTTTGTACTTATTTCAAAATTTCATTACCCAGCAAATTCTCTAATGATTTATATGTATA
>NW_018165313.1:173867-182903 GCF_001263595.1 Phalaenopsis equestris | reverse complement strand
TATTTTTGTAATGAAAATTAATTTTGTAGATTAAGATATTTAGTATAAGAGAAAAAGACTATAGTTAACCATTTAAAGTAAAGGAAACTATAATTTTAAGTATTAAGAATCTTGGAAATTCATTTGAGAAGAAAAGATTGGGGCTCAATGATGTAAAAGCTATGAAATACTTATAAGGTAACGGAATGCTATGAGTTTCAAATTTTGGGAAAGAAAAGTGAAGTTCAAAATTATTAAAGGCAATCCAGATATAGTAATCTTCACTTGAAAAAGAAAAAGAAAGGATTGACAACAATCTATGAAAAGAAAAGACAAATATATAGTATTGGAAGCAATCCAAATGAAAAAATATATATATATAAGTGAGGAGAAGCTTAAGGAGATTCCTAATAAAAAATTGGCTTCACTGGACTTACCTAAAGGGAAAACCTAAATACATTCCTGAACTTATATTTATTGATTAGCATCTTTTACTAATAGTTCTCTCATGAAGTTCTTATCATTTGAATATTCTAAGTGACTTGATATTACAACATATAGTCAGTCTTGAAATGAATAGAAAACTAGAACTCTTAAACATGATGACTAGATAATATTGTACATACAGAGTTAATTTAATTACTTGAATTTTTTTGAAAATCTCACTATGATATTTACTTAAATCAAACTTATTGTATTTCTGAATTGAAACTTTACTACAATAATTATAACTTTTATGTAGTACTAAATCTACTTGAGGATAAGTAATAGTTAAGTTTGGGGGATTTTGACCAAAGGAAAATATGTTGAGATTTTCATACATATTTTACACTATTTTTTATGATATTGCACTTTAAAAAAGGATATTTTTGATGTTTTGTTGTAGGTATGATGAATTATGGTCATTCGAAAAAACAAATGCAAAAACGGTGCAATTTGGAGCAAAAACGTGCAAGAAATGAAATTTTTTCCTGTCACCTTTTGATAAGTCTTTCGATGCTTAATCTCTTTTACACTTCTTGCATATTTTTGAATGAGATTACACTTTAAAGGAAGGTTGTTTTCATGCTTATTTTGTAGGGTTATCTATTAGGAAAATAAGGTGTTCGTGAAAATATTTTGTTGTGTTGAATATATTTCATCTGTTATTTGTTTAATTGTTAATGTATTGTTTGTTGTGTTGCGTATGTAAAACAAAGGATCTGTAGGAATTGTGTCTTATGATCCCGAGTTTGAAAAAAAAAATACAAAGAGGACTCGAAAAACTAGAAATGAAAATGGAAAACTTTCAAAATAATAACTTGGAAAGTCATCATACTTCATTGAGGGAAAAATTCCGAAATTTTAACTTCCAAAGCTTCAAGCTGAGCCTCTATGTCCCTCATGTGCATGATATGATCACCCACGCTTTTAATTTCGGTGAGCTTCATGGATGAAAATTGCATAATTAAGGTGTTGTCCATAGCCTTGTCAGATGTTGCAAACTGCTCATCGATGGCTTTTAGAAGGTCCTTGACTTTATTATGCTGCTCGACAAAACCATGGATACCAACAAATATCTTGGTCTTTATGAACATCACAGAGACACTATTGGATCGCTCCCGTTTTTCATAAAGATCAACCACATCTGGAATGCTGGTTTCAGTAATGGCAGGGGGTTTGTCTTTTCTTATAGCATAATCAATATCTATCCATCCTAAATGGAGAAGAACTCTCTCTTTCCACACGTTATAGTTATCACTCTTTAATTCAGGAATGTCACACTTAAAATCAGAAATGTTTGTAGGTTGAATAACTGTAAATTTTTTTTTAAACATACAAGCTCATTAAATTTTTTTTTAATAAGGCCCAAAAACAAAATGTCATGTTTTACAAATGTAAATCATGCTCAAATCATTGAATCTAGTGTCATAGAACTTGCGTGTGGGCAAAAATTCTACTCAAATAGATTCGTCTAACAAATTTTGTGATAAAACTATCAAATTATGTTCTTTTTCTTAATTCATGTGGGTAGATTAAGAAATATAAGTTGATATTTCATCCTAGTTAATCATACAAATATAATAAAATTCTTGTGGGTAGATTTCATTATATCTTCTATAATTAATTACAACTAATATTTTAATGTGATTCTTGAACTTAATATATAATTTTAATTTATTAAAGATATTGTAGCTATTCCCTAATTAATTAAAATTATATAAATCAATTAACATTAATTAATTCTTTTATTAAGAGTTAAACATTTGCATACAATCATAAATGATGCAAATAAAATGAATAACAGACAGAGGTTAACCTCACTCTCATACCAAATGTAAATATTAATTCCAAATTAATATATGTAAATGAATAGATGCATTGTTTGTAAATACTAATACCAAATTCGATCTAAACATGTTCACAAATAAGAACAAACATATTTGGATCGATAAGCGGAAGCAAAATAGAATCATACATACCTCTAGCCATAACTTATACGAGTAGAGTCGACACTCACAATTAACACGACAAATTTTCTATTATAGATCTTCTATGTTTTTCGCACTCACAACCTGATGGTGCAAATAAAATTAAGAGGAGCAAGCTTAGGGACCAAAACAGTAAGCATCACGTCTTATTTATACTGCTCAGCCCATCACAGAGTTCAACGAACGTGTGCAGGACATACTTATGAAACGATATTAAATTTTAGTATTGAACCTAGACACTATATGGACCATATTCTTAAAGACCATATTCTTAAATTTAGACCATATTCTTAAATTTATTTCTCAACATTAATTAATTTAGGAATCCTAATGAAATAAATTTATTTCTCATTATTAATTATCCTAAAGAAATTAAAGAAATAAATTTATTTCCCAACATTAATTAATTTGGGAATCCTAAAGAAATAAATTTATCTCCCATCATTAATTAATTTGGGAATCATAAAGAAATAAATTTATTTCCCATCATTAATTAATTGGAGAATCCTAAAGAAAGAAATTTATTTACTAACATTAATTAATTTAGGAATCCTAAGGAAATAAATTTATTTCCCAATATTCTCCCACTTGATCCATATAGTTCAACACACATCATATAGAAAAGCAAAATATATGAATCATGACGATAGGTCCTCTTATAGTGAGTATTATTTTCCATGTATTACACTAGGTTGTAGTGCTAACTGCAATGACATATGTAGGCCGCAGGGGCCAGATTCATGAGCTACACTAGCTATGAATCACATATATCATAGTTGATCACATAGGCTGTAAGATGGCTTGTGATGTCATCTATAGGTCGCAAGGGCCGAAGTCGGAAGCTGCATGAGCTTAATATCATCTATGGGTTGCATATGCCAGAGTTTTAAGCTGCATTATTTATGATAATGTATGTGGGGTGTCGTACAGACTTGAGTCGGGAGCTGCTCATGATGTAAGCCACATAGGTCGTAGACAGCCACGTTGGCCGAAATGACGATCTGTGATGATGTCCGTAGGCTGCAGAGGTTGGATGCAGTAGATCCACAAGTTGTGGACTACATAAGTCATAGTTTGTCACATAGATCGTAGTGGTGGGTTGCAAAGACGGGGCTTTAAGAGTCAAAAGAAAGTCATCATCCCCTGGATGCATTATTAAACTATCTTCGGGATGCAGCGTCACACCGCATGTGGGGTTCATTTTTTACATCATCATTGGTTATGTCAATGCACTATTTTCAGGATGTATTGTTATGAAGTATAACACGTTGCTTCGTAACGTACACCGGGATTCCGCAGCACACATTGTGATTCCAAGTTGGTTTCATTGCAATGAGTTAGGGGTGGCTAACAATGGTTGATGTGAGAGGGTGGTCGATGGGGGTAGAAGTTGGGTGAGAGAAATTTGTTGGATCTTCAATGCAAAAATGATTTTGAGTTTCAACTCCTCCAAGTTCGGTCTTCTTCTCACTCTAGGTGTAGGTCACCCCCTTGCAAGTGGGGGCTAAGGCTATATTTATAGAGTTTAGGGGAGTCATCTCTGCAAATAACGAAGAATTTCAGACCAATCCTTGGGATGGTCCAGAGAGAAACAATCCATGAGATGGTCTAGAGAGATTTCCTTGATCGAATAACATTCAATGAATATTTGAGTATCTTAATGATGACAAATTAAACGATCTTAGGCTCCTTGGGTTCATATGGTCGAGATGCTCGATTTAACAATAAACTTGTTAGATTTAAAGTTTGTATGACATTCAAATTTTGCATTGAAAGTTTAAAAAATGGTTTAACGGTTTGATTTGATTAATTTGACTCGGATTGAACTAATTTTGACATCATTAAACCGCATCATTAAGTCAATCAGTTTGCCTGTATGTTTATTAAAATTGAAATTATATATAAATATTAATCAAAATTTTATATTTTTGCTATAAAAGTGTTAGTGTAGTAATTTGGGATTCTGCAAATTCTACGTTTCTAGTGTGATGATGCGGGGGGGTCCATTTCTTTTCTTAAAATTCGATTTTTTATAATATTGGGGAGCAATTTGTCTTAATTTATTTATTGTACATAGGTGGCTGGAAGTAAAATAAAAACTAAAAAAATAGGGGGAAATGAGTCAATGGGTACTGTTGGGGAGGAGAGTGGGGGAGGGAAAGGAACAGCGACCCATTATCTTTGGCCTGTTCGATACCCGCCGCTATTCTATAATCATTTTTCTTTCTTTTTTTTTTTAGTTTTAACCCTCATCTTCTTCCCTTTCAGAAGGCGATTGTCGGAGGGGAAGAGAGAGAAAGGATAAAGAAGGGGATGGATCAGTCGGTGGTGGCATGGAGGAAGATCAAGAGGCTTTCAATTCATTATTTTTACCGGCTATGGATTCGTTAAAATTGAGAGCTGGGATTTTTCATCGACGACACCAGATGTCCAAGCAGGTAAAGAAATTCCTGGATCCCGTGTTTTTAAGGGAAACATATATGGATTGAAGAAGAAGCAAAAATAACAATATATTATTTTATATATAATTTAATTTATCTTTGTATGGCAGGAATTAGGGAGGATATATTGACTTGCGCTGAGGATGAACAAGAAACTGGCTGTGAGATGGGTATAGCGCCGCCGCCGCCGCAGCCGCCATCTAATTTCGCTCGAAATTTTATATCTATGTCCCAAGGCATCTTCCATGCACCAAGGAAACATCTTCAGCTTCTCCTCCGATGAACAACAGTTCGAAAGGGAGCAGCAGAACGTGGAGCGGCAAAATAGGCGATCAGAGAAGCTGAGAGTACAAACTGGCTTCGATGCTGCTGCTGCGATTGCGGCCGGTCATTCTTTGGTGGCTATAGAGGAGGAGGAGGAGGAGGAGGAAGGCAGCATCTACGGGGCTCCCGTGGCTGCAGGACCCACCAACAACATGTTGTCGGAGATGTTCAATTATGCCGGCCATGCCGACGTTCTTGCTGCTTCTGGTCATGAGAGCAGTAATCCATCAGCTGGTGGCTACCATCGCCTGATCCAGCACATCAGGCCCGACTTTTATGGGGGCAGCAACAGACCCCACGGACAGGTGATGAGCAGCAGTGTCGCGGCTAATATTGTAAACACTAGTAATTGGAGCTCCTCAGTTATCCATGAAGATGCAGCGGCTTTGGTGGTTAAGCAGCATGGAATGAACCCAGCTGCTGATTCCTCCTCCTCCTCCTCTTCAACGGCTATGCGACTCTTCTTCATGAACCAGCCGCAGACAGGTGACAAAGTGCCCTTGAACTCTCTTCTGCTTCTCCCGATCATCCGCATCAGTTGCTTCATCATCATCACGACGTCCAAAGCCAGGCTTTCTTGGGAGGCGGCGCCGGTGCCGCGATATTCGGAGAAGGCATGAGTTTTGGAGGGGGAGGGGGGATGAGGGAAAGCCAATCAGGGCCCTTGCTTTCGCTATCTTCGTCGCTGCAGCAGTTGGAGATGAGAAAAGCGGATGAGATGAGAGGGGTTCGATCACAGGGATCTGCAGCTGCCTTCTTATACTACAACAGCCAACGGCAGGAAAATCCTACAACAGCCAACGGCAGCAAGAGCAGCAGCTGCACCCGGCAAGTATTCAGCAGCCGCCGCCGCCGACAGCTATGTTGCAGTCGCAAGCCAGTCATCAAAGTCAGTTTGAGCACTTACATATGTCGTCATCGAGCTTCGGATCGATGAGCGCAGCGAACGTTCTAAGGAATTCCAAGTACTCTCGGGCAGCGCAGGAGCTGCTGGAGGAGTTTTGCAGCGTAAGTAGGGGCCACGTTAGAGGAAATACAACTGGCATCAGGACCTCATTTGTTAATCCAACCAACCATAGCCACGGCGGCGGTGGTGGCGCCTCCAGCACTGCCCTGCCCGCAGCAGCCTCATCCTCCTCTTCCAAGGACGTACCGCCCTTGTCTCCGGCCGATCGCTTCGAGAACCAGAGAAAGAAATCAAAACTCCTATCCATGCTTGACGAGGCAAGCGTAATTAACTAATTAACCATCTCTCTCTCTCTCTCTCTCTCTCTCTCTCTCTCTCTCTTCACACACACACACACGTAGTGACGTAGTGCAGATCGATTCGCCATGGTAAAATTGCTATCTCGTTATTAGTTAGGGTCAGTATGCATGTACTGAATTCTTGCTTGTTGCCGAGGGCCACCGGGAAATACTCAAAATTGATCAACACCGGCGAATTTGCACTTATTTTCTCAACTTCTCAACAGTAATGTGATAATCAGTCATACATTTTTAATTAGAGCCTTACATCATAGTAATGGACTAATAATAAATTATCTCCCACCTCATCGATTGTTCAGTTGCAACTGAAAATTTGTTTTTTATGTCTTCTGAATTTGCCAGTTGTGATTTTTTTATTTGACGAGGTTCGGACTGATGGAGAAGAACCTGGCTCCTAATTATAATCTCACGGCTGAATTATAGCAGAAACCTTGGGGACACCCTATGTTCGATTTTTTGCCCTCCACTTGCGACAGATATCCAATTCTGCTCCGCACAATAACACCTTGAATTAATAATCATAATATAATTCCACCTACAATTCTCCTAGCTCTCAGCATCATTAAATTTTGGATTTGCAGCATACATGGACGCGGTTTATATATATATAGACTGGTGGAATGTGGTGTATAGGTGAGGCCCTACTCCCCAGTTTGTTGAGCAGTCTTTGTCTGATCATCTCGATTATAGTATTATTGGTGCGTGCATGCAAACCAAACAAATTTAATAAAACAGCAATCAATGCATCTCATCATGAAATTGGAAACGTCACCTACGTCTATATGTTTGAATTACTTATATAACTTAATGAACAGATAAGTTTTTGCATGAAATTAATTAATTAATTGGCATGCCATGCATTTAATTGATATGAGATTTATAATAAAATTTAAATTTTGATGCGCGGGCGCAGGTGGAGAGGAGATACAACCACTATTGCGAGCAGATGCAAATGGTGGTGAACTCCTTTGATTCGTTAATGGGTTTCGGCGCTGCAATGCCATACACAGCACTTGCGAGGAAGGCTATGTCGAGGCATTTCAGATGCCTCAAAGATGCCATCGCTGCTCAGCTGAGGCGGACCTGCGAGCTTCTTCGTGACAATGATCGGTTCAGGGCTCACAAAAGGGGATACGCCGAAGCTAAGGCTGATTGATCAGAATCTGAGGCAACAGAAAGCTTTTCATCAGATGGGAATGATGGAGCAGGAGGCCTGGAGACCTCAGCGAGGATTGCCTGACAGATCCGTCACCATACTCAGATCATGGCTTTTTGAGCACTTTCTTCACCCGTACGTATACATCATATATATATACACTCAAATCTCGGCTTTTTGATTCATTATTTTTTTCTTAATGTTTGCTCTATAATGCAATTGACATGTAATCATTACGTAACTAAGCTTATTATGGTAAAATGTATGCGGCACTTAAATATTTTTCATTTTATTCCCTTACTTATTTCTCTTATTTATCCCTTTCTCCCTCCTATTTTTCTTTATAAATTTAGTCTCCTTGCGTTCCTCCCCCTTACATTAATGAAACCCCTTTGGTACATGTTGATTGGAATGGAATCTGTACTTTGTCATACACGGTATGTATACATTGACAAAGAGAAAGCGAGAGGGAAAAGAAAGCATGGTGTTTACTGCCAATTAACGTTTAAGTCAATTGCAAATAATAGTATGCAGTCAATTGAGTGATGCTTCGTCCATTCGATAAAATAAAAATAAAAAATGGCAGGAAGTCAACATATAAAAAAAATAAAAAATATATTTTTTGTTTCTATGTGAAGATAAAGCTTTGAATGGGTAAATCATTACTCAAATTAATTATATATAAACGTAACTTCGGTTGAGGAGCTTAATCTTTTATCTGTTGAAGTCATAGTCTTTGAAAAATTCAATGGGATGGTGATTTGTCAATGCACTTAATTCAATATAAAAAGATACCTGCTGTAATATTTTAGGCATATTCTTTTACGATTTCTTTAGTTCATGACTTTTATTTAATTTGATTTTTTATATTTTTATTTGTAGCAAGAATTTAATTTTACAATAATTTTTATATATTTTCAATCCTCTCAATCTGATTATATTCTGATAACATTTAAGTGTTGAAAACCAATCATGTTTTTTATTTTTATTTTTATTAGCACATCTGGTTTGATCACATTTGGTTACTTAAAAAATTTTAAAAGATTGTTATTTGATCAGTATTTTGAAGCAGTAATAATCAAATTAAAAGACTGTTGTATTGCTTGTATGCAAGATGCGAGATAAATATACATACCTAATTACATCATCAAGAATTACCAGTTTAAATTTAACTTATAAATATACGTTTAACTGAATGTCTTACTAAAATAATACGACTTAGCCAAAATATGTGAATTCAACTTAGAGCATACATCGATAGGTGTAAACGCCCTTTTGCATTAATTGAACTATGTTATTCTATATATGTTAAAAATCTACAACCATTATATATATATATATAGATATATATATATATATATATGTATATATGTATGTATGTATGTATGTATGTATGTAT
>NW_018165313.1:169341-170010 GCF_001263595.1 Phalaenopsis equestris | reverse complement strand
TATATATAGATATATATATATATATATATCTATATCTATATATATAAACTCAAACTACTAATTCAATAGGTTGATTGTGCCCTTGCCCTTAATATGCTGATCATTTGTTCTGCTGCAAACGCACAGGTACCCTAGCGATGCTGATAAGCACTTGTTGGCGAGGAAGACCGGTTTATCCAGAAATCAGGTTCGATTCATATCTTTCTCTCTCTCTCTCTCTTCCTCTTCCTCTTTGTGTGTGTGTTTGTCTCTGTGGTCCACCATTAAAGAGCTGCAGGCAGCTTTTTAGAAACTCATCAATAGTTGGCCAGAAGCAGAATTAATGCTCCAAGATGGTTCCCATTCTTTTCCTAGCTAGGGCACATTTTGTCTTTACATATCCTTACTTATCGGATAGTAGCAGAGAAATTATAAACAGCAGTGAAAATAGCCTATAAAAATCTGTCTGCTCTAATTAGACAACTAGCATTCGAATTAAGCAGACATGTAGAGGTCTAGGCCGCGACTGCAGGATGATTTTTGGCTCAATTAACAATTATTAATGAATATATGTATAACGAGTTATTATTAATTTTAGTGAACATAATAGCTTGGAGGAAGCAGCCTGTTTACTCGTTAAATATCACTTTCACTAGATTCATTAGGAAGCGGTCCCCCACAATAAACTTG
>NW_018165313.1:167863-169190 GCF_001263595.1 Phalaenopsis equestris | reverse complement strand
CCCCCTCGATTAGTCAGGCTTGTCACTGTTTGAAATAATTTTAACCGCAGGCGCAGTAGATAATTAATTAACCGGATATACGATATTTATATATATGTATAGTCTGACAAGACCACCAGCGTCCAAAATTATCAGCAGAAAGACAGAAGACAACAAGGGGATCATGCATGGTAGGATTCAATACTGTCTTTCAAAAAACAACCCCTCGATCAATAGGCAGTACATGCTATTCCTTTTATTTTAATTTTTCCCTAAATTAAATTAATTCATTTCATTTTTTTGTTTTATTTTATTTGGGGGGGCATATGCAGGTCTCCAACTGGTTCATAAATGCCAGAGTCCGGCTGTGGAAACCTATGGTAGAAGACATGTATCAACAAGAAGCAAAGGAGGAGGAGGATTCCCGGGTCAATCCAGATCACGAAACAAACATGACCCCCCACAGAGTACTATTGGCCGCAGCAACCACAGCGCAGCAGCGGCATCTGCCTCACACTACCGAATCCGAAGCCCAAACTAATCATGATCAACCTCCTCCGCCACCTCACGACCTCTCCGCTTCCACTAATTCCCTCATCTTTCCTCCTCCTGCACTAGACGATGAAATGTATCGCCGGGCAGCAGCCGTCGCCGCAGCAAGGACGGGGGACTTGTCCCTCACATTGGGTCTCCGCCATGCCGGAGGAAACGCACCGGACACGGCGGGCCGCTTCGGTCTTTGATCACAACAACGCCGTCTATGTTTAATTACTTATACCTTCCTTTATTATTAAACACCCTTTTATATTTTGTACAAGAAAATATAAGGTGGGGGGTAAACGGTAAAGAAAGAAATGGAGCCATGGAAGAGGAGGAGAAGGCGAGTACATTGAGGTGGAGTGTTTTTTGTTAACATACATTTATGTTTTATAGCTCGATTATTTCTAAGTTCTGACACTTTAAGATTGAATTTTAATACAGACTAATCAATAAATTATTTTCTGCTGCTGTTCTTATCAATTGATTCGTTCATCTGTTCTTATATGACTTTAATTTAATAGAGAAAATATAATTTCATTTCCACATTATTTAATTGGTCATTATTTAATTCATGTCATAACTTAACCTTGACCTGTTGGTAGCAGAGTCACTCTAAGTCCCGTCACGTCAGAGATTCAAAACCAACATGACGGGGTGGCTCTGAAATTTTAGACTCATGAAGCAGACTTCCATCATGAGGCCAAAAAATACATGAATAATCGATATTCAGACATCTGTCAAATATTAATTTCTTTTAATATATAGGTTGAATATATATATATATATATATATATATTGAAGGGAATAT
>NW_018165313.1:146316-167790 GCF_001263595.1 Phalaenopsis equestris | reverse complement strand
TATATATATATATATGCGCGCGTGTCTATTTAACAGCCCATTCTGATGCCTTAAACATATCTCGCGTTTAAATTTTTACTTATACAAAAAAAATATATTTTTTTGAAAATTTAATAATAATATTATTTTTTATGCGGTAATAAAAGGTTAAGTACTGTATAAAAAACTTACATATATAATAAATAAAATTATATGGGGGGGGAAATGAGTCTAGGAAAAAAGGCCATGATAGGTCACTAAAGAAGGTATAATTATCGATATAACTGGAATTCAGCTTTTTTATTCCGCTCGTGAGCCAAAATGTTGAGCCTCAATGAGCTCGAGCTAGATGGTCAATAACTTTCACTATAAAAAAGTTGGTCATTTCCAGAGACTAGATCTCATCGTTTATCGACAAAAAGATTGTCGATTCTAATATTTTTTTTACGACAAATCGATTGTTTTAAGATCGTAGCTAAAATACTTGTTTGAAATTTTTAAACCATTGATATTCAGATGAGATTAAAATACTGATGTCTTATCGACGACATTTAATCGGCACTTTTTAAATAATCAGAAAGCATGATCAACCGTGGGTTATTATCGGTATACTTGACCGACGATACCTCAGTTAGAAATTAACGACCGCTCAAATGTCGAAAAAGTGTTACGACTGTTGTTTTATAGCACAGATGTTTCGTCGATTCGGTGTCGTCGATGAGTCAATTTTTATAGTCTACGACATCACCGCAAGCAATTAGTAAATGTTACACCGTCAAAAAAATGTCATGGGCGTCGTGTTTCATCAGTTGATTGTTGAGGATATGTCGATTTATTCATTTAGGCAAGACAGTCATCGCCTAAAAATTTAATTATATGATAAATGTAACTTATCAATAAATTGTTACAGCTTAGCTGTCCTAAGAAGTTGCTATAAGGAAGTTGTTGCAAATAAACTGGCTAATTTTTTTTTTTTTGGGCGGTTTGAAAATATGTATGCGACAGCTATTTCTGGACAAATTACAATTTTGTCCATGTGTACTATTGTTGTTTGTAACAGAACCGTCATAATCATATATTTGATACTTTAGAACGGTACAATAGGTTAAATGAGGTTGAGTGAGGTTGAGTCGTACACCTAAATCGAGCTCAAATGTCAAGCTCCAGTTAGGCTCAAGATACTAATATTTGGCTCATGAGTAGGGTCGTGAACTCAAACGAAATTGCCATGGGAGCTTACTGGAAAATTCATTTAAATGAGTCTAGGAAAAAAGGCCACGATAGGTCACTAAAGAAGGTATAATTATCGATATAACTGGAATGCGGCTTTTTTATTCCGCTCGTGAGCCAAAATGTTGAGCCTCAATGAGCTCGAGCTAGATGGTCAATAACTTTCACTATAAAAAAGTTGGTCATTTCCAGAGACTAGATCTCATCGTTTATCGACAAAAAGATTGTCGATTCTAATATTTTTTTTACGGCAAATCGACTGTTTTAAGATCGTAGCTAAAATACTTGTTTGAAATTTTTAAACCGTTGATATTCAGATGAGATTAAAATACTGATGTCTTATCGACGACATTTCGACACTTTTTAAATAATCAGAAAGCATGATCTTGAGATTAAAATACTGATGTCTTATCGACGACATTTAATCGGCACTTTTTAAATAATCAGAAAGCATGATCTACCGTGGGTTATTATCGGTATACTTGACCGACGATACCTCAGTTAGAAATTAACGACCGCTCAAATGTCGAGAAAGTGTTACGACTGTTGTTTTATAGCACAGATGTTTCGTCGATTCGGTGTCGTCGATGAGTCAATTTTTATAGTCTACGACATCACCGCAAGCAATTAGTAAATGTTACACCGTCAAAAAAATGTCATGGACGTCGTGTTTCATCAGTTGATTGTTGAGGATATGCCGATTTATTCATTGGCAAGACGGTCATCAACTAGCCATCGGTTATGCCTAGTATATAAATAGTCACTGCAACACCGATGGTAAGCCGTCAGAAACCCGTAGCATGAACAAATAAAAATAATATCATATTTAGTATTTATATTACCACAGTTGCACTCACATCATTTAATTAATCATTCCAAGCATTTAACTTAATAAAATCACATTCAAATAGTTAATTATCCTATCAAATAACTAAATAAATGGAATGCATTAAATTTAGCATAAAATATCCCTGCTCATCCTCCCCATGTCTCTCCTCATCCTCATCATCCTCTGCCTCTTCCCCCATCCTCCTCCTTCAATGCTTCCTTTCCTCATTGCTTCATTCGCTGTTGGAACACACTGAACCAAGTCTTCAACTTGGCCTCCATGTTTGCCTTTAGCTCCAACCTTATCTGAGAGAAGCGGGTCTCCATCTAGGCAGTGAATGCAACAACATGCCTAGAGACATCCTCCTTCTATGCAGTAGACGTAGAAGCTGCAGATGCACTAGTGGATGAGTAGGAGTCGTAGAGAAACACCAGTAAGCCGAGCCCTTAAACTTGACCATTCTTCTTCCTTCCAGCAACCTCACTCCATAGGTCGTACTTGTACGGATTACGATCTTGGATCGTAATACTACCGAACTTCTATGATTGAATCTTCTTCAGCAGTTGGAATCTCCCTTGTAAAGAAAAAAAAGTAGTTGCATACAATTAGACATAACATGCATTAACATCAAACTAGTTTAGTTTGTTAATTACGTGGGTCGCACGGGATCTGTCATTGATCCACAACTGGTCGGATTGCCTTCTATGAATGTGCTCATGTATATCGGTATTAGAGGGCTCTCGTCCCAATGTCATATCATATTGTTTCAAATTTGACTCGCAAGCTCGTCAATAAGTTAAGCTCGAACTGAATCACCTCGCTTACACCCTTAATACCGCAAACTCAATTTTCAGATCTATAAGACTTTATCAAATATCATATTCTTAAAATTAAAGGTGTCCAAAAAGTTTGACATTCACAAATAATTTAATTATTGGTATTTGTATGAGTGTTTAACTAAATGAGCTGGGCTCATTAAAACTTCATTTGGTACATACGTTTAACATGCCAAATAGGGACAAGAGTCTATTAGAATATGTACATTTCTACATACATGAAAATTCATATTATTCCTTTATTTTATAATCATAATCTAATGACTATACTTTAGGAATTATAAATATATATATTAGAATTTCATGAATCCTAATTTATGTTGTGCTATATGAAATCATACATTTTATTTTTTTTTTTGAAAAAACATTAGCAAGAAAACTTTTGACTTGGACCGTGCATGTTAGTTATTCCTATTTTACTTAGTTTTATTGGATAAAAAAGCAGCCCACCACCAGTAAACTCTCCTTACACTTCAATAACACAATGGTGTTTGACTGATTGCAAAAGAGTTGAGCCTAATACCTTAAGGTGTCAATATTAGACTCCATATAAAAATCCCACAGAAAAAAAAAAAAAAAAAAAAAAAAAAAACAGGTTCAGATCAGCCCGTGAGTCATATGTATATATATATATATATATAGAGAGCTTTGTGCAAGCTTAAGTGACTAGAAAAAAAACAAACGTACTTCAGTTATGCTTGCTCAAGTCGAGTTTAATTCAAAAACAATTCTTTTATCATTATTATTTTCTTTTTTAGGTTTGTGAATAGTAATATATTTTGAAACATATAAGTGACAAAAATATAAAAATCATATTTTAAATGTTAATGATATGCTTCCAACAAATCAACATTATCCGACATAAATCTCCAGACATAACACGGATCTCGAAATAATTCTTTGAGTAAAAAAAATATTCAAACATCAATAAAAAGTCATTTAGACCTCCGACTTCAGCAAAATTACAATCAAACTGACCGACTCAACGAGACAGACCCAATGATATCAAAATTAGTCTAATTCGAGTCAAATTAAGCTCTGATCAAGTCATTAAACCACCATTGAAAGTTTTCTGGGCATATTTAGAAGGTCAAATAAATGTCGAATCTAACAAGCCTATAGTTGAATCGAGGATTTTGACAAGAAGAATCCAAAGAGTCAAAGATTACTACATTCCGACATCGTTAAGATACTAAAAAAATCCAGCAAACGTTGTATGATAGAAGAAAACTCTCCATACTGTCCAATCAAACTGATTCATATTCCTGTATTAATTACTCTAAAAAATCTATAAATAGAACTCACGCCTCTTGTGAGGGGTAGGGGCGTTTAAGGTTTGAGGAGAGCTTAAGACTTGAAGAAGAGCTTAAAACATTGAGATGAAGCTAAATTCTAGCACTACTTCGATCGCCGTCGACCACCGTCGATAGTCTCAGACCACCGTAAACCGCCATCAAACAATCCTGCGTCTGTCGACCTGCGCTAATCGTCTTCTAGCATCGTCTGTCGTCTAGTATCGTCTGTCATCGTTGAGCATCGCCGACCGCCGTCGTCGATCACCGCCGATCACCTTTAAGCATTGTCTGTCGCCGTTGAGTATCGTCTATCGTAGTTGAGCATCGACGAAAGCCGTCGACAACTGCCAACCATCGCTGACTACCGCAGACCACCATCAATCACCACCTGCTAGTCACTGCCGATCGCTATTAGTCACCATTCGTTCCCTACCAAAAGTTCATCCACATGTCAACGTAGTAACTTGGGAGATCCTCTAGCTATTTCCCACATGTGGGAGAAGAAGTTGTATTTGTAATTATTATTTATAGTGAAGCTCTTCAATTAGATCAACATCTAGTTGTTTTTTCATTTACAAATTTTCCACGTAAATTCTTCTGGTGTCCTTATTAGTTGCTTTCTCTTTTCTAAGAGTTTGTTGAATCTTCGTACCACGTTAGAATGATAATCAGCTACTCAATTACCACGAATTTTCTAGCATGCATCAATTTGACATCATATGTGGGTAGCGGAGCTCCGTTCTACATTGAGCTAATCCAAAGATGGCTCAAAACTGATTAAAAAATACCATGAGGTGATCCAAATATGGCTCAAAATTGACTAAAAAAAACTTGATTTAATGTTTTGGCACATAATTTCACTTATTTATTTCAATATAATCTTAATTCTAACTAAATTTCAAATTAATTTTTGAGCAGTTAAATTCACTGTCCTTAAAGACGTGGAATGTTGATTTAGGAAGATGATTATAGCCTCCGTTGATGGAGTGGGCAAAATAATGGCATATGATTGAGGAGTTAATTAAATGTTAAATGTTCCGTTTAATAATTGGATTTCACCACACCCCTAATTTTATGGTTGGTTAGGTTTTCCCCGAAGCGCGTGTCGGTACTTGCGGTTTGTCGCGGCGATGGCCATCGAGGATGAGGAGATCACCGGGCCCAGCAACAGTGGCAGGAATGAACCTGCCGTGGACTTTCTCCCGAAGACGGCCTCCGCCTATGGCGATCCTCGTTACTGGTCGGCCTGTCCTTCGCCGCCGCTTTTCCTTTCCTACTTTTTTTGTATTCGTTTAGTTTTCTGATTCTATATATTTCCGGTTCACGGCGGAGGAGCACTATGAGTGGCTCAAAGAGTACTCGCACTTTCAGCACCTCATCCTTCCAAATATATGCCCCGAACATTCTGTATGCTCCTTTATCTATTTCTATCAAAACCTCTGATTTGTAGTTTTCAGTTTTTTCTTGTGTATAAATTGCTTCAACGGGCTAGGTTTCTGGTTAGATTTTAGAATTGGGTTGTGGGAATTCACAACTCAGCGAAGATCTGCACGGTGAGGGTGTGATCGATGTAACTTGTATCGATCTCTCTGCGATTGCTGTGCAGAGGATGAGACAACGCTTGAAAGAAAAAGGTTTGTATCGTATCTGATCGTTCCATCCTCTCTTTTCTTTTTGTTCTTGATAACGTGGTTACACGCTTTTATTAAGTATGATTGATTGTAACTTAACTGCTTGCCCTGGCTAAAGCACAGTAGTAAGTGTTGTTTCAAAGTCTTCATTTCTAATTATTATTATTTTTTTTTGGTGTTTTATTTCAAGGAATCAAAGTGATTCAGGCTGACATGCTTGACCTTCCATTTGAGAGTGAGAGCTTTGATATTGTTATAGAAAAAGGAACAATGGTAAGTGACAGTCTTTCTGTTTCATCCTGGCATGCATTCATTTGTTTTTGTTGCCCCATCTTGGAGTGTGTTGATTCCATTTATGAGGTCCATAGGTACTGCTAATTTGATTCAGCATCATTTTTTCACATTATTCTACTTTCATATGGTTGGCTTTTTTTAATCTTTTATTTTTGTTTCAAATCATATTGGATGATGCACAAGCTAGTTGTTTTATGTTGCAGAATTGTTTTTGCAAGATTTTAGTATTTTACCTTTGATCTATTATTTGTTAAACCAAATACTTCCACAGTAGTTCAAGTTTCTTGTCCTTTTGATGTATCAGGTTCCCGTCATTTATATGGTCAGTTGTTCGTTCCATCCAATTTAACTTTAGCATTCATTTTCTCATCTATATATTTTTTCACTTCTTAATAATTGTAAATACTTAGATCCATAATGGGCCTATTTATTATTTGATATTCCATAATTTTTTTCAATAATTATCAATTTTACCTCCACTAAGGTTTGATACCATGTGCTTAGTATTCTTCTTAAACCTTCTTTTCATTATGGACATAATTTTTTCAAGCGTATATTCCCTTGCTCTCTTCCATAATTTCGTTATAGGATTCTTAAAATGTTTCCCTTTAGATAACTATAACTATGGACATCTTATTTATTCTTGAATGTTGCCAAAATGTTTCTTCTTCAACCATGGAACTTTTTCTTAGATTTATAGAAATTTAAGCAGATGAACAACTCCTATACCCTCTCATAATCTCTAGAACTTGTATTTCATTGAGACTTGAAATGTTATTTTCTTGCATTTTCTTCAATGCTCAATTTCACATTATGGGGTAATGTATAATATATTTTATGGTTTTTACTTGCATTAATCTTATAAGAATACATCCTACCTAATTCTTTTTTTATATTTTTAAAAATAGTGTTATTTTATTTTTTGATATTTTCATTTTAAAATCAGAGCAGGTTATTTTTAGTGTTAGCAAATCTAATTGAATCAAATTTTATTTATCTCATTGTTCAGCCTGAGCTATTTTATATACTTTAATTTCTCCTTCCATAATGTTTATCATCTCTTACATATCATCAATTTATATGACAGCTTAGATTAACATCTTATGTGTAAAATGTTTTAGCTTGCTGTTGCTAGTTTTAATTATATTTTCTCTCTTTTATTTTATAGGTATGCTGTTTCTCTTTAATGATTATTAGTACCTCCTTACTCCACTGCCAAATATCTTCTTTATGATTTATTTCTAGATATTTTTTTGCAATTAATCATCTTTTACATCTTGTTCGGTTCCATTTTCTAACTTCTACTCACCTCCCTCAACAATCAATCAACAAATTCTCATTTCTAAACCACATCATCTCATGTCATGAAGATTTTTCTCGTTTGGTTAGTTTGTTAATATTTTAATATATGCATCCATTATTATTAACTTTTGCTGTGTAGTTATTCTACTGCAATCATCTTAAAATTTTTGAAAGAATTTTATTTTAATGTAAAAAAATAAAGTCTATCTAGTATGGTAGCTATACTTCTAGGAGTAGCAAAGTGCTCATTTTTTTTAGGCTACATATTCACTGTTGCAAGAACAATTGCTAATGAAGTCAAACATAGATTCTTCGATCACATTTTGATCTCTTATATGAGACTTTTACAATGATTCCTACTAAAAGCTACATGTTCATTTAAATTATATCCAATATTTATACCCCCTTATTCATACAATGCAATACTTAATATATGTTCTCCCATTTTTTTAAAAAACTCTTTGTAGTCAAAAGCACTTGTGACTATAACTGTATAATGTCCCCACTAGTATTGAGCTTATACAAGATCAATTTTATTTTTACACCTCCATCCACTACATTCTCTGCATCAACTTAATACTCTTTTTTTCAACATTTAGTAACTTAGACCCAATGTTCCTTTAATTTTAGTTGTTCCATTAAGTTTCTCACTAGCATACATTTTTCTTTCATCCTTCTCTTAACTTTTTATCTATCTCACGCTATTTCCTTTGCTCTCAGTGCTACTAATTTATTTAAAATTTTCAGATTTCTTCCCCTAGCCTTAGATATTTTATATATCTCGTTTTCTCCTTCCACAGTATTCATAATGTTATATATCACCAGTATTCATAATGTTATATATCACCAAAATCTAATTTTAGCTTATTCATAATGTTATATATCACGAAAATCTAATTTTAGCTGCAATTAGTTTTTTAGTTGCACAACTTTTGGCTTCTTATTGCATGTTGTGATGGTATTTTATTTTTTTGTTATGTTTCACTCTATTAAATTATAGTTTCATCTCACTCCAATATCAGGTGTTCTTGCTTTTGTTTCATATATTTATAGGTTTTTATGTGATTCTAGCGATTACTGTTTCATCCAATTGGTCATCATTTTCACAACTAGCACCAATATTTATTTTCTCTTCACTTCTATCAACACTTGATCTTTTATGATTAATAATGTTTTACTTTTTAAAATTTTGCAAATTTTGTAGTACTAACTCTAGTGGCAGAGTTGTAACCATGGGTGATCAAATCATTAAAAGGTGTGAACGTTTTAGATATCTTGGGTCTATTGTTCGAAATGATGGTGATATAGATGAGGATATTAGTAGAATCCAAGCTGGTTGGTTGAAGTGGAGGAATGCATTAGGCCTATTGTGTGATAGAAAAGTACCGCTTAGACTGAAAAGAAAATTTTAGAAGATGATGGTGAGACCTGTAATGCTCCATGGCGCTGAATGTTGGCCTTTAAAAGAGAGAATGCGAAATTAATACATCCATGATAAGGTTTGCTCTAGTGGCAGACAAGATTGGAGAGAGTTGTCTTAGATGGTTTGGTCACATTAAACTTCGACCATCTCATGATCCAGTTAGGAAAGTAGATGTTTTAAATTTGACTTATGTTAATAAAGGCAGAGGTAGACCTAAAAAAAAATTGGGCATATTGTATAAAAAAACGATCTCGAGCTATTAGAATTAAACTTAGTAGGATGCAATGGAGAAAAAAAGATTAATGTATCTGACCCCACTTAGTGGGATAAAGGCTTGTTGTTGTTGTTGTAAAGTTTGTAATTTTTTTTTGTTAAATGAGTTTTTATTTGAATTCTTTTAAAGTGAATGCATTTTAGAAATACTATGTTTTTTGAATGCATGCATTTTTTAAAAAGCATGAGTTTTTTTTGTTTAGTTTGGACACATTTAAAATTTGTCAAAAATCGATATGTCGTGGTAGTCCAAATCTCCTGCACAAATGCTTTACATTTTTCTTCAAATTAAGCATCAATTTTTTTATCAATCTTGTACTATAACACTGTTATTGTCGGGTTCCAAGCCCTGAATACGAATAGTTGATCGTTGCATTATTTAGTCCACATTCATTGTAAAATTTTTTGTCGAAAAATTGACATGAATTTTTAAATTATTATGCCAATTCTAGGATGCCCTTAGATCCGACATGCTATATGACGAATACAGTGAAAAATGTGCTAGGGTCATTGCACTGATGTCCAGATGTAGTATTAAATAAGTAAAATTTTTCAAATTATGAATGATGCAAGCAAAAAAAAATACTCCATGAATCTAAATTTATGATATGAACTTGTAGTATAAGTACTTTTACAGTTAAATTAATAAAATTAGTAAATATTTTTCTTAGGAAAATAAATATCTTATGCATTCAAGAAATTAAATGGGTTAGAAAAAAGGATAATGAGATTGATAGTTTTGTTTTTAAACTTTTGTATTTAGATTGTAAATGTAATGCTATAAAAAGTAATAGAATTGAAGATATAATTATAGCTTTAAAATATGTTCTTGATACTAAATTTTTAATGCTATCAACGCTTATAACTTTGGTATTCAATTAGAAAATGTAATATTGTAAAAATTAATATAATTAGAGATAAAATTATATTTTCAAAGGTTATTATTGATATTAAGATTTTCAATTTTATAAGTGCTATGTTTTCCAATTAAATTTGGATATATGCTCAAAAGAAAAATTTTGGAATGATCTAGAAGAATTAATATAAATGATACATCTTAAATTTTTTTTTTAATTGGAGGAGATTTAAATAGACATATTGGTAGAATGAAGATAGATTTTAGAAGTATTCATGGTATATGGTTTTGGAGTTACTAATAAATAATGTAAAGTCATATTAAATTTTACTTTATGTTATGATTTTCTTAATGTTATTATTTTTTTTAAGAAAAAAAATGAACATATTAATACTTATAAGAATGAATCTATTAAATCATAAATTCATTATCTTCTAATGAGTAAAATAAATTGTCAAGTATGTAACTCAATTCCAAGTGAAAATTTGATTATTTAACATAAATTATTACTTTTGGATTTTAGGATGAAAGGTTGAAAGATGAAAATCATAACAAAATATTGGTATATAATAAGATGGTGATACTTAAACGCCACAAATTAGATTATTTTTATGAGTAAATTCAGGATTTTAATATTTGTGATGTTCATGAAAATTATAATATAACGTGGGATAAATAATTAGTACTATTAAGCAAGTTACATAAAATACACTTGGAGAATCAAAAGAAAAAACTCTTATGAATAAAAATATTGAGTGGTGAAAAAATAATGCACAAGAAAAAAATAATTAGATGTTTTGTTATGAAAATTGATTTATATATAAAAATTTGGAAAATTGAAAAATTATAAGATGATCTCTTGAGAGTGTAAGAGAATAATTTATGAGGCTAAGAATTCTTTTTTTAGTGATCGTTATAATAGATTAAATATTAAAGATGATGAAACGTATATGCATAAACTAGCTAAGCAAATGGATAAGTAAAAAAATTTGTTCTAGTAAACTGTAGTAAAGATGGGAATACACAAGTTCTTTCTTAGATGAGAATGCTAAAATATTTTGATAAATTTTTCAATGAAGATTGTGAAATTATGATTGACTTTAGTTATCTTAATATCGTAACTAATAATATATATTTTTTTATTTCTACCATCACATTTGTAAAACAGAAGTTGATAAGGTTTTAAAAAGATGAAATTTGGAAAAGCTTTAGGTCATAATGTTATTCCAATAGAACTGTGAAAATATTTAGGAGATATGACAATTTTTTTACTTATTAAACCTTCTAATATTATTTAAAAAATTAAAAAATTATCTGATGAGTAAAGAAAGAGTCTATTGATTTATATTTTTAAGAATAAAAGAGATGCACAACTTTGTTGTTATTATAAAAGAATTAAGTTAATGTGTCATATATTAAAGTTAACGGGCGACAATAATTGAATGGAAGTTATGATGTGATACAAAAATTTCTCCAAATCAGTTTGGATTTATGTCGGGCAAGTTTAATATGGAAGTTATATATTTATTGAGAGGTTTGATGGATAAGTGTATATAGAGTAAAGATGGTCTATATATACTTTTTTGTTGAATTAGAAAAAGATTATGATAAGGTTCCAAGAGAAGTATTTTGGAGAATTCTAGAAAAAAAGTGTTGATATTGCTTATATTCATGTCATTAAAAATATATCTACTAAAGCTTTTACTTGTTCGAACACAAGTAGGATTGACCAAGTTTTTTTTTTCTATTTTATTTGAATTATATTAGGGATCAAATTTAAACCTATATTTTTTTACTTAAGTTATGAATGTTTTTACTAGACATTTACATGAGATTGCACCTTGGTATATGTTATTAATTTATGATATTCTTCTTGTGGATAAGAGCAGAGAGAGTTCAGGAAACACTTAAATTATGGAGGTCAAGTTTAAAGTCTAAAGGCTTTCATTTGAGTAAATCTAAAACTAAATACATGAAATGTAATTTTAGAAGTAGCTAACCTAATGGTGAGGTTATAATAATGGTTGATCAAGTTATTAAAAGGAGTGAATGTTTTAGGCATCTCAGGGCTAATTTCGAAAGTGATGGTGATAAAGTAGTAATAACAATTATTGATGGGAATGACTACTTTATCATCAATATGTTATTACTACAATTAATGATAGATTAATTGCTATGAATAATTTATCTTTGCCTTATGAATGGATTGGTTTCAAAGATAAAATTATCATGTTTGGATAACTATTATTGAGGTATAGTATTCCTTGATTTAAATTCTAGCAAATTAAAATAAAACAAGTCATCAATAATCGAGTGTGTCATTTGCAGGTATCATAGATTGTAATTAACCTTAAGTATAGGGTTTATATCAAGGAAGAATATATTAATGAAATAAAAAAAAAACTTTGTTGCACTTAATTATGAGATAAAAAATATCACTTATTTTGGTCATATGAGTTGAAAGCGTAAATTTCAGTTATTAGTGCTATGAGTTGCAACAAAATATTACTTATTTCAGGATTAGAAAATTTAGGGTTGATGCGTGCTAGAAAATTCGCGGCGGTAGAGTAATGGATTATCGTCTTAGCGTTGCACGAAAATACAGCACACACTCAGATGACAGTGAATCAAGCTGTGATCACACCAGAAATTTTTACGTGGAAAACCCGTAAAAAGGGAAAAACCACGGGGCCTTGCCCAGTTGTAAAAATCCACTATAAGATGATAATTACAGATGCCCCTTGTCCCACAGGCGGGAAATGGTTACTAGCTTTCCACGTTATGACGTCGACTGATGACGTCCAGTAAGCGGTGGTTGACTTTTTAAGGGGGGGGGGACAGGGGGGGTGGTTCGTGGTGGGCGGTGGGTGGTGGTCGACGACGATCGACGATGGCGAGGATGATCTTGGACTTAAGCTCTTTCTCAAAGCCTCATGTTCTCTCTTAAGCCTCCCCCCCCTCATGTGAGGGGTGAGGCTCTATTTATAGTGTTTTGAGTGCAATTAATGCAGAAATATGAACCATCTTGATCGGACGGCCCGGAGAGCTTCCCTTGATCATATAGCTTTTGATGGACATTTGAGTGCCTTAACGGTGTCGGAATTGAGCAATCTTAGGCTCGTTGGATTCGTCTTTTTGAGACGCTCGATTCAACTATAAACTCGCTAGAATCGGCATCTGTTTGACCTTTCAAATGCCTCCAGAAATCATCCAATAGTGGTTTAATCACTTGATCCGACGCTGATTTGACTCGGATTGGACTAACTTTTATATCATTAGGTCCGTCTCATCGAGCGATCAATTTAGCTATAATTTTGTTGAAATCTGAACTCCGGATGACTTTTGATTGAGGTTTAAATGTTTTTTTTTTGTTCAAAAGGTTGCCTCGAGATCCGTGCATGCCCCAAGATTTGTGCTAAATGATGAACATTTGTTAGTGGCGTATCAAGGATATGTTTGGATTCAGGCTTTAACATGATATTTTGGAGGTCTCTTTGAGTTCACAATCTATGAAATTAGTAATATTTTTGTTGCAAAAGCTATTTGTTCACTATTATTAGATTATGCGTTATGGAAATCACTCACAGTTTCTTCAATCACATTTACATATCTCATTTCATCCTAATGTCGCTTCTCATTGAACATTCTTCATCTCTATTAGAAGCTTCATGTTCATTTTAATTTCTTCCAATAATTGTCGTTTCCTCCTCATGCATATACTTTAGTATTCAATCCATTTTTTCCTGAAAAAAATTTTTAATGCTATTTTTAAATAAAACTTGAGGTGTATGAGCAAGTGATGCCTTTATATTAACTCAGCTTATTATATATAGTTTCTCATTAATTTGTCAGTTCAAGAGTTTTATTTTTCATCCATCCCTATTTGCAATTGCCTATAATCTCTTTAATATATTTGGATTTTTTATTTTCCTTCCATGAAGTTTTTTCATGCATGCATATTTATTCTTAAAAGTGTCTACTAATATTCTATCCTTAACATTGAATGCAAATTTCAGATTTTTTTTTTGTTCTATTTTTAAGGAAACCTAGTCAATTACCTATATTTGGTTTTAATAAATTGCGGCATGTCAGTTGTTTTTGATGCCTTTTATCTCACTCTTTTCTATTTTTCATTAAAATCTGCAATATGGCTGTATCATATCGGAATGATGTCTTAGGCTGTAAGCCAACCACCTCTTAATTTTAATTTCTATTGGGCTATTTTGTAGGGTGTCTCCTTAGGAAACATCTAGCAGTACAATCGTCCATTTTGCTTAATTTCATGGATTTTACCATAGTTGTTTGTTTGTTTCTCAAACTAACATAAATTTTTAACTTTTTTCGTCCAAGCTTGGGATAGACATTGTAGACTATATTAATCTATTTTCAATTACCTAGCAAACCAAATTGTTAAGTATTGTTTTAAACTTCACTGGGATTCCTGTTCTAAATCCTCTTAAACCTTCATTTAGCTCTATTGTTGCTCCTTGATTTTTGTTGAACTTTTTGCTAGTTTATTGCGGTTGATGAACCAACGAGCCAAGTGCTTTAGCTGTTTTTTAGGCTGAAATAATTAATAAATTGTTTCCAACGTCTTTATCAAGGTGAAGTGCTGCAAGTTTGAGGCATGACGCATCAATATTTTGGCAGAATGTTTATATGAATGATCAGCTCAAGTATTGTGGCTGATTTATCTTTGAGCGTACAATATCAAGTTATCTACTTAAAGATGATATATTTCGAATGACTATACAGATTCAGAGCTGTTACTCCAGCATCATTTGTGAATAATAAATTGTATACAACAATTTTCTTTTCTTCCTGTAGGCTCAAATATCTTGTCAATTTGGCACCTTTCTGATTTATGGATGCGTTAACATGTATAATGACGGAAATCCCCGGACTTTTGGCCACCTTTGTCATCTCTACTCCATCCTCGAAAGCCCCACCTTATGTCCCTTTTTTTTATTGTTCTTTGTAGGGAGAACCAAACTTCAAGGTCTTTTGCGGCTTTGGCTGTGCTTAGCATCAAATACCTGTCACCTTGACTTTTTGGGTTGCCATTGAAAGCAGTATGATTTGCTCCAGAACATGTATTTCATTCCTTAATGGCATGTGAACAAATAATGAAAGGATAAATATAGTGAAGTACTAACAGAATACAGCTGTTCTCATTGGGCTATCGTAGATCTTGTTCATTTCAGTCATCAAAAGGACTATTCTTCCTTCTCTTTGCTGTCTGCTGTGATTATGGTGTACTGAAATTGAAGATCTGGTGGCAGCCCTAGCTGTGGTGGCAGCCCTAGCTGTATTGAACATCAAAGAACTTCCACCAGGACTTGTTCTTTCTAGTGTTCAGTCATTGAAAGAATTATTAACTGGCAATTCTTATTCCTTGCTTAACCTTGAAAGTTTAAAAGCGCAAAAATTTATTAAAAAGCATAGGCGCAAAATTGTCCAAGTTGTTTTAGGTTGTAGTTTGATGAAAGTATTATGCTAAGATTGACATGAATATGGAGCAAGTAGGTATCCAAGGCGAATATCTGATATTCAGGAGTTAAAATTTCCTTCATAAAATATCTATTGATTTTAATTTGATATTTTTATCTCCCGATTCTTGTTGTCCAAGAATTAATGTAACTAATAAATGTATTTCCTGGCTAGTATTTGGCCTTACTTTTCAATCACTTCTAATCTTCTCATGAGAGTAGAGTTTTTCTGGAAAAAAAACACTTGTAGTGATGTTGTTCTCACTGTTGTTGCAAACCTTGCTTGATGGCGTGTGTAAAACAATGTAGAATGACAGCTAGATTATTACTGAGTTTTTGTTATCACCGCCATTCAGAGATTTTCCTACCGTTTGTTGTATTGGCCTGAGTACTGTAGCAATAGTCTGTTGCAGTTTCATTACCTTGGTTAAGAATTGTCTACAATCTGCATTGAGATTATCATTTTGGATTTGAAGGATGTATTGTACGTTGACAGTGGTGATCCATGGAATCCCAGGTCTGATACAGTAAGCAAAGTGATGCAAATGCTAACAGGCGTGCACAAGGTTCTGAAACCAGATGGAATTTTCATCTCCATTTCTTTTGGACAGGTAAAAAGAAGTTGGGTAAATTATATATACATGTTCACTTTACATTTTTTCACTTAAATTTACTGTCCCATACATACAGCCACACTTCAGGCGTCAACTGTTTGAAGCTCCATGTTTTACATGGTCTGTCGAATGGAAAACATTTGGGGAAGGATTTCATTATTTCGTATACACTCTGAAGAAGGTGAGAAACTTAGCTATTTTTGCCTTTATGTTTTAGATTTATTTGCTGAAAAGTTAAAATGTCCATTTATTGTATTCCATTTTGTGATTGTGCTGTTTATTTGATGAATTCATTTTACACTGCAACATTGAATGAAGAAATAAAGTTTGATAGGTTTCTTTATGTGCAGCAATTTTTTATTTTTGTGTAGATGGCGGATTAGATAAAAAGTATGGTAAATGAGAAGAGTTATATGGATGTACAATAATACACACACATTTGAACTTATTTAATGTTTTCTTTCCTGCATGTGCCTCATTTTTCAGGGAAGGCGGTCTTGTGAAAGCAAATACCCGAGCATTGATGATGCGTGCGTTGTTCCCGGAATGAGTTTGATCCACGATGAGCTGGACGATGAGGATTTTATATTTCGAGTTGATATATAGACGGACTGGGAATTTAATTGGCATACTTTTTGTTTTTCCCGACACCCTTGTTTAGTACTAGTATAACTTCTAAGTTTTTTATTTTTTGTTTTCAAACAAAGCCTTAAGACATCTAAAAAGTTATTGGCTTTTAATCATCCAGACGTTTTGGGTCTCCTCGCACCAAAAATTTTTTAACTGGACTCTTTCTCAGGCAGCCTTTGCTAGATTAAGGGTCTGTTTGGCGCAGCTGCAACTTCTCAGCTTTTCAACTGCAGCTGTGCTGCCCCAAGAAGCTACTGCGGGGAGGCTGACCGTCTGGTTGGTGCAGCTGTGTGAAAATAGAGGTGGGGCAGTTGTTTTTGAATAAAAATGATCATACTGCCCTTGTTTGATAAAACTGTTTAAAAGGAAACTGTAACAATCATTTTTTTAAAACTTCAAAAGCAGAAATACATTTCTAAACAGAGCAGAAGGTTCATATGCACTAATGACCTAATAGTGAGCCCCGAAAGTGAGGTCAATCCATGTGAAAAGTTTCATTCATCATATAAGGTAAAATATTATAAACTATCTTCTCATTTTCAATACTAGTGTGAGGTCAATCCATGAACAACGAGCTTGCATGCCACTTACTTTATGTGCTAAACATGTATAAATTAGAATTCAACAATTTCTAAGCAATCTCAAAAGCCATAAATTTAATACTTGTATGGCTAAGCAATACAAATCAAGCCACCTTCCATGAAAAGGAGCCATGATAGCTCACAAATCAAGAGTGGTAAGGGATAGAAGTAGATTGCTGGCCATGATCTCATGGAACAAATCCATGCTTGATGTCATTGAAGATTGGGAGCCATACATATCTTTTTTATATATAAAATAGAAACTTCGGGATAGCTTAAAAAGATTAAAATAGTGAAGCTTCCCTAGAAAAAAGCATGTGTTTTTCAATATAGAAAAAATACTGAAGCTTCCTCATTGCTAGCTCTTTTTTTTCTCCGTCAATCTTCCTTAATGATAGCAGAGCTACAATTTTAACAGCAAGGAGATGATAAATTTCTCCTCATCAACATTCCTACAAATCATTAGTCCATTACCCCAACAACTCACCCGGTGTAAATCTCTGCTCCTAAGTTATAAGAGTATCATTCTAAATTACTTATATTTTTAAGAAGAAAACAAGGGCATAATGTTTGAATTTCTCAAAACCTCATAGTGTAAATAGGTAAATGTAAAACCCAACCACTCGCCCGATGTTTTACTCTTCATGGCAGGAATCTCATAATTATAATAGGCAGCTTGAAGAAAAAATCATACAAACCTCATATACCTACTTATAAAATGAGGTGATTTAAATTGCGGAATTAGATTAGAATTACAATAGAAGATATCAAAATTTTGTAAATGTTTACCGGGCTAGTGCTGCTAAAGCCAGTAGACTCGAAAAAAGAAAACATTCTGAGCTGTACTAATGCTTGACGCTAGAATATAAGAGAGATTAAACAATAAGAAATCATGATAATGGCACAAGGATGAAAAAGCCAACCTCAAGAGCTACCCACCTTCATAGTTTATACCAGAAGGCGAAAGAGAGGAATAAGCCACATTCAACCAAAGCATCAGTGGAAGAAAGCTTAGTGCCCAGTATGAATAAAAGCCCCGGAAAATCTTGCTTTCTTTCATATTCATTTAACTAAACTTCCAATCTCAAAATATCACTCCAACAACAAAAAACACTAGAAGAATCCTTCAAAAGCTGCAGATTGCTGAAATGGAATCCCGAAGAAATACCTGCACCTGTTAATAAACTTGCGGAAGAAACAAAAGAGAAACTTCTTCTTTACAAGATGCAAATCCAAAAGAGAAATTATCACTCTCAGCAAGGATAGCAAAAAAGGAGCCATCTTTCCAACCAGACTCCACCTACAGACCTCCCAATAACCAGAACCCAGATGCAAAATACAACCTTTATCCGTTTAAATGAATAAAATCGTACCCTACAAAGCTCAATAGCCCAGATCAGCCAAAAGCCCGAATAACCTCTCTTCCACTTCAGAGTTGATGGCTTGCCGGAGTCGGATCGCACGCGCGATAGTGGGGACAGAGGGGGCGAACACTATTCGGTGTCGATGCGAAGCAGATATTTGCTCAAGGACAAGGGTATTATCGACGAAAGCTCCCCACAAATGCTGGAACGCAGGCTGCTATCCGCGGCCTGCTTTCCGCCAAACACAAACGCTGGAACGCAGGCAGCTTTCAGCGGGACGCCACGCCAAACGACAACAAATTGCGGTGTCAGGCCGCGATGCTCTCTTGCCGTCATCCCAAACGGACCCTAAGTTTCGCCAAACACGAATTCGGTACATTTAAATCCCGTTGCCGGGCTAAATTCAAAATTTTATGTAATCCGAACTGGAGCTGAATTTAAGAAAATGACTCACTTCATGTGCCAAATCTTGAAAATAAATGCCAAATATTTATTATGGATTTAATTGGATTTAATCTAAATAACACTAAACACAATTTTTTTGGATTTAAGATTTAGTGAATTAAGAGTTACCGGATTTAGTAAATCTTACTCAACTTAAATCTAAAAGGCAGCTGAACACCTCCTCAAAGTTATTTTATCGGGCTACTTTTTTCTATATAGACATTTGGGGGTATAAGATAAAAATCATTTCATTTCATTTCATTTCAGAAATGCAAAATAAAAGTTGGTGGTATATTATTGAGTTCAGTGTTGAATTTTGATGCAAATCAAATGTTATAAAATTGTTACTTTATTTATGAGGAATTGGGTGGTCTGAGTGTAAATGCCCCAAAATGAGAAAGATTTATGTACATACAGCTCATTTTCAGGTGTCAACATATTTAAGACCTAAATTTTAATTTTTACATATGATGTATGCATGTAAACAGGTCTTTTAATTTAAAATAATTAAAATGATGGTGTTTTTAATGTTTTATGAAATATTTGGGTATTAGTATATAAATAAGGGGGCATTAAATACACAACACTTAAAAGTTTTCATATTTATCAGTGGCACATTTGATTTTTTATATTTATAATTATTATATGAAGAGTAGTACTCATTATCACTTTTTAATAGTTAAATTTATCTTTTCATTCATATGTAAAATATTATGTGTGTAAAAATGAAACTTTAGGTGGGAGATAGGTAAATTAATAAGAATTGAGTGCTATGTATGTAATTTTTCCTATGAATAATTTGGAATTGGGTGACATGTATGTGAATGCCCCCATTAAAATAGTACCTGTTAAATGGGTGACGTCAAGAGAGACACTTAGGATGTTTCCATGCATACAACACACACCTGGGTTGTTGTGTCGGTGCGTGTGTGTTTTTTATTTTTTTCGATAAACATCGCAATTCGCAATGTAATAATTAGAGTTTCGCAATGGAGAATGGAGGATACTAAAGTGGGAATAACAATGGAAGCGTCCCCATAAATCAAAATCAAGGAAATGCAGCCGATTGTGTTGCATTTTGTAAATAAAATCCATTAATCCAAAAGTTCAATCTTTTTTAAAAAAAGTAACTACCATCCATACGCCGTATTTCTTCTAGGCATTGGACAGTAGGTTTCCTAACCTATAACATACAACTCTATGAACATGCAGACAATATGTCTATCGCGTGCACATCTAGAAAAGTGCAACTTTGTTTTAACAAATTATAAATCATCTTAAAACTGATTGTAGCTAAATATAGCAAAATACAGTGAAAATTTTGTAGCATTCCACCACTTGTTGGCCACCAACATGTATTTATATAGTAATTTTGTAGCAACACCTTAGCAAATTATCAATTTCATTTTAAAAATGCCACAAATGTGCCTTAGATGATCCACATCTACGGGTCAGGCGCCGATGAGCACATTGAACCATCCATATAGCTGAGAGCCCTCACAACCCAAGCACAACGACACAATTATCAGGGGTGCACTCTACCACTGAGCTAATAGCCCGTCGTGTGGGCCTCCCTGGGGGAGGCTTGCTATGCCAAAAGCGAGAGAAATCCCATCCCTCTCTTTCCTTTTGTACGTCTTCGTGTCCCTCCCGTGTGGCGCATGGGGACGTACAAAACAAATCTTATCAACTTCTTACGACCTAGGATAATAAGCTCATGGGCTTGGTGGCTAGAGGAAAATATGTTGAAATTTTCATACCTATTTTATACTGTTTTTAATGATATTGCACTTTAAAGAAAGATATTTTTGATGTTTTGTTGCAGGAATGATGAATTTGGGTCATTGGAGCAAAAAAATGCAAAAAGAAGCGAATTTGGAGCGAAAAGGACCAAAATGTGGAGTTTTGAACTAGGCAGCCGACGGCGCCCTCGACCCCGCCGACAACGCCCTCGACCTCGCTGACGGAGGCTACAGGACAAAATTCTCAGAAGTCCGCCGAAGGCGCCCTCGAGGCCGCTGACGGCGAGATCGACGGTTATGCCTACTCAAGCTTTGGATAAGACCAAATTTTGAAGGGATGCTTAGGCAACTCTTGAGAAAGCTCATCCACAACTTTAAAAGACTATTTTGGCCGAAAATTAGAGAGCCTTGAGAGGGAGAGAGAATCTAGGGAGTAAAGGAAGTGCTAGAGAGAGTTTCTAGAGATTAGAAAGGTTCCAATATTGTGAGGAATTCTTCGAGAAATTGTAAGGGTGGAGGGAAAGTAAGAAATTTCTTCCTCCTTGCTACTTCGAAGAGGAATTCTGTGTGCTGTAAAGAAAGGAAGAGATTCAGAGGAACTTTGAGGAGTGTTCTTGGGGAGAAACTAGAGATAAGTTATTTACTTGTTGTAGTTTGTATGA